>NC_048585.1:2780000-2825000 GCF_013265735.2 Oncorhynchus mykiss
GTCTACTACACCTGATGTATTCAGCATTTCACTGTGAGGTCTACTACACCTGTTGTATTCAGCATTTCACTGTAAGGTCTACTACACCTGTTGTATTCAGCATTTCCCTGTAAGGTCTACTACACCTGTTGTATTCAGCATTTCACTGTGAGGTCTACTACACCTGTTGTATTCAGCATTTCACTGTGAGGTCTACTACACCTGTTGCATTCAGCATTTCACTGTAAGGTCTACTACACCTGTTGTATTCGGCACATGTGACAAATACCATTTGATTTGATTTGAGATGTGAATAACATGATCTTTCTTCCTCTGGAGGAGCCGAGCTGATCTCAGGTGGAAACGACTTGGCAGGCAGAAAACACGAGGAGGCCATTATGCCAATTTAGAGCGAGTAAGGGGAGGCTTTCTTTGAAACACCACTTTTAAATCGCAGTCAGAACCGTGTACTCTCAATCTCTCCATCTACAGCTACGTCTCACTCAGACGCCAGGGCCTCAATGCATGATGGGAACAGAACAGGCAGACCTCAAAGCATTGGCATCCCCCATCACTATCACACAGTATGTCACACACAACACAACACTCACAAACACACACACTCACAAACACACACACTCACCCAACACACACACACACACACACACACACACACACACACACACACACACACACACACACACACACACACACACACACACACACACACACACACACACAACAAACAGACACATGATATGAATGTAGCAGGTCTATTTATAGACCACCATCCTAGGTAGTTTCCTGCTCCTTTATTTATTCATGTTGAGTTGTGTTTTCAGGTCCAGTCTCTCTTCTTCTTTTTGTTGTTGCGTCCTCCTGACATTGAAGTGACGTGAGGTCTCTTTCTGTTTCTTTCTTCCGTAAGGCTTTCTTCTGTCAGTCACGTTTTCCACTGAACGGATCACCCATGCAGACATCCCTCCGTCCTTCCTCTCAGTCACGAGGATATGAAGAGTACGGTCCAACATTCTATCCCTCCGTCCTTCCTCTCAGTCACGAGGATATGAAGAGTACGGTCCAACATTCTATCCCTCCGTCCTTCCTCTCAGTCCGTTCAGTCACGAGGATATGAAGAGTACGGTCCAACATTCTATCCCTCCGTCCTTCCTCTCAGTCACGAGGATATGAAGAGTACGGTCCAACATTCTATCCCTCCGTCCTTCCTCTCAGTCACGAGGATATGAAGAGTACGGCCCAACATTCTATCCCTCCGTCCTTCCTCTCAGTCACGAGGATATGAAGAGTACGGTCCAACATTCTATCCCTCCGTCCTTCCTCTCAGTCACGAGGATATGAAGAGTACGGTCCAACATTCTATCCCTCCGTCCTTCCTCTCAGTCCGTTCAGTCACGAGGATATGAAGAGTACGGCCCAACATTCTATCCCTCCGTCCTTCCTCTCAGTCACGAGGATATGAAGAGTACGGTCCAACATTCTATCCCTCCGTCCTTCCTCTCAGTCACGAGGATATGAAGAGTACGGTCCAACATTCTATCCCTCCGTCCTTCCTCTCAGTCACGAGGATATGAAGAGTACGGTCCAACATTCTATCCCTCCGTCCTTCCTCTTAGTCACGAGGATATGAAGAGTACGGTCCAACATTCTATCCCTCCGTCCTTCCTCTCAGTCCGTTCAGTCACGAGGATATGAAGAGTACGGCCCAACATTCTATCCCTCCGTCCTTCCTCTCAGTCACGAGGATATGAAGAGTACGGTCCAACATTCTATCCCTCCGTCCTTCCTCTCAGTCACGAGGATATGAAGAGTACGGTCCAACATTCTATCCCTCCGTCCTTCCTCTCAGTCACGAGGATATGAAGAGTACGGTCCAACATTCTATCCCTCCGTCCTTCCTCTCAGTCACGAGGATATGAAGAGTACGGTCCAACATTCTATCCCTCCGTCCTTCCTCTCAGTCACGAGGATATGAAGAGTACGGTCCAACATTCTATCCCTCCGTCCTTCCTCTCAGTCCGTTCAGTCACGAGGATATGAAGAGTACGGCCCAACATTCTATCCCTCCGTCCTTCCTCTCAGTCACGAGGATATGAAGAGTACGGCCCAACATTCTATCCCTCCGTCCTTCCTCTCAGTCCGTTCAGTCACAAGGATATGAAGAGTACGGCCCAACATTCTATCCCTCCGTCCTTCCTCTCAGTCCGTTCAGTCACGAGGATATGAAGAGTACGGCCCAACATTCTATCCCTCCGTCCTTCCTCTCAGTCACGAGGATATGAAGAGTACGGTCCAACATTCTATCCCTCCGTCTTTCCTCTCAGTCCGTTCAGTCACGAGGATATGAAGAGTACGGCCCAACATTCTATCCCTCCGTCCTTCCTCTCAGTCCGTTCAGTCACGAGGATATGAAGAGTACGGCCCAACATTCTATCCCTCCGTCCTTCCTCTCAGTCACGAGGATATGAAGAGTACGGTCCAACATTCTATCCCTCCGTCTTTCCTCTCAGTCCGTTCAGTCACGAGGATATGAAGAGTACGGTCCAACATTCTATCCCTCCGTCCTTCCTCTCAGTCACGAGGATATGAAGAGTACGGTCCAACATTCTATCCCTCCGTCTTTCCTCTCAGTCCGTTCAGTCACGAGGATATGAAGAGTACGGCCCAACATTCTATCCCTCCGTCCTTCCTCTCAGTCCGTTCAGTCACGAGGATATGAAGAGTACGGTCCAACATTCTATCCCTCCGTCTTTCCTCTCAGTCCGTTCAGTCACGAGGATATGAAGAGTACGGTCCAACATTCTATCCCTCCGTCTTTCCTCTCAGTCCGTTCAGTCACGAGGATATGAAGAGTACGGTCCAACATTCTATCCCTCCGTCCTTCCTCTCAGTCACGAGGATATGAAGAGTACGGTCCAACATTCTATCCCTCCGTCTTTCCTCTCAGTCCGTTCAGTCACGAGGATATGAAGAGTACGGTCCAACATTCTATCCCTCCGTCCTTCCTCTCAGTCACGAGGATATGAAGAGTACGGTCCAACATTCTATCCCTCCGTCTTTCCTCTCAGTCCGTTCAGTCACGAGGATATGAAGAGTACGGTCCAACATTCTATCCCTCCGTCTTTCCTCTCAGTCCGTTCAGTCACGAGGATATGAAGAGTACGGTCCAACATTCTATCCCTCCGTCTTTCCTCTCAGTCCGTTCAGTCACGAGGATATGAAGAGTACGGTCCAACATTCTATCCCTCCGTCCTTCCTCTCAGTCACGAGGATATGAAGAGTACGGTCCAACATTCTATCCCTCCGTCTTTCCTCTCAGTCCGTTCAGTCACGAGGATATGAAGAGTACGGTCCAACATTCTATCCCTCCGTCCTTCCTCTCAGTCACGAGGATATGAAGAGTACGGTCCAACATTCTATCCCTCCGTCTTTCCTCTCAGTCCGTTCAGTCACGAGGATATGAAGAGTACGGCCCAACATTCTATCCCTCCGTCCTTCCTCTCAGTCCGTTCAGTCACGAGGATATGAAGAGTACGGTCCAACATTCTATCCCTCCGTCCTTCCTCTCAGTCCGTTCAGTCACGAGGATATGAAGAGTACGGCCCAACATTCTATCCCTGAGTCTTTCCTCTCAGTCCGTTCAGTCACGAGGATATGAAGAGTACGGCCCAACATTCTATCCCTGAGTCTTTCCTCTCAGTCCGTTCAGTCACGAGGATATGAAGAGTAAGGCTCAACTTCCTCCGACTGAAGAAGTTATGAACGTGTTTTATTTATCGAGAAAAGCACGAAAGGCCACGACAAGAACACTGACTACGTTCCAAATGACACCCGATTCCCTAATATAGTGCACTACGTTAGCCTAGAGACCTATGGGCCCTGGTAAAAAAGTAGTGAACTACTTAGGGATTAGGAAGCCATTTAGGACATAGGCAATGTGTATGTTCCCTGACAGAGAGGTTGTTGAATTATTAGTTGGTGTTACTATAAAAGAAATGTCGGGAGACATGGAGCCGATGGAGTTACAAAATACACATTGGCTGTATCCCAGATAGTGTCTGTATCCCAGATAGTATCTGTATCCCAGATAGTGTCTGTATCCCAGATAGTATCCCAAATAGTGTCTGTATCCCAGATAGTATCCCAGATAATGTCTGTATCCCAGATAGTGTCTGTATCCCAGATAGTATCCCAAATAGTGTCTGTATCCCAGATAGTGTCTGTATCCCAGATAGTATCCCAGATAGTGTCTGTATCCCAGATAGTGTCCCAGATAGTGTCTGTATCCCAGATAATATCCCACATAGTGTCTGTATCCCAGATAGTATCCCAAATAGTATCCCAAATAGTGTCTGTATCCCAGATAGTGTCCCAGATAGTGTCTGTATCCCAGATAGTGTCTGTATCCCAGATAGTGTCCCAGATAGTGTCTGTATCCCAGATAGTGTCTGTATCCCAGATAGTATCCCAAATAGTGTCTGTATCCCAGATAGTGTCTGTATCCCAGATAGTGTCCCAGATAGTGTCTGTATCCCAGATAGTGTCCCAGATAGTGTCTGTATCCCAGATAGTATCCCAGATAGTGTCTGTATCCCAGATAGTATCCCAAATAGTGTCTGTATCCCAGATAGTGTCTGTATCCCAGATAGTATCCCAGATAGTGTCTGTATCCCAGATAGTATCCCAGATAGTGTCTGTATCCCAAATAGTGTATGTATCCCAGATAGTATCCCAAATAGTGTCTGTATCCCAGATAGTATCCCAAATAGTGTCTGTATCCCAGATAGTATCCCAAATAGTGTCTGTATCCCAAATAGTATCCCAAATAGTGTATGTATCCCAGATAGTATCCCAAATAGTGTCTGTATCCCAAATAGTATCCCAAATAGTGTCTGTATCCCAAATAGTGTATGTATCCCAGATAGTATCCCAAATAGTGTCTGTATCCCAGATAGTATCCCAAATAGTGTCTGTATCCCAGATAGTATCACAAATAGTGTCTGTATCCCAGATAGTATCCCAAATAGTGTCTGTATCCCAGATAGTATCCCAAATAGTGTCTGTATCCCAGATAGTATCCCAAATAGTGTCTGTATCCCAGATAGTGTCTGTATCCCAGATAGTATCCCAAATAGTGTCTGTATCCCAGATAGTATCCCAAATAGTGTCTGTATCCCAGATAGTATCCCAAATAGTGTCTGTATCCCAGATAGTGTCTGTATCCCAGATAGTATCCCAAATAGTGTCTGTATCCCAGATAGTGTCTGTATCCCAGATAGTATCCCAAATAGTGTCTGTATCCCAGATAGTATCCCAGATAGTGGCTGTATCCCAGATAGTATCCCAAATAGTGTCTGTATCCCAAATAGTGTCTGTATCCCAGATAGTGTCTGTATCCCAGATAGTGTCCCAGATAGTGTCTGTATCCCAGATAGTATCCCAAATAGTGTCTGTATCCCAGATAGTATCCCAGATAGTGGCTGTATCCCAGATAGTATCCCAAATAGTGTCTGTATCCCAGATAGTATCCCAAATAGTGTCTGTATCCCAGATAGTGTCTGTATCCCAGATAGTATCCCAGATAGTGTCTGTATCCCAGATAGTATCCCAGATAGTGTCTGTATCCCAGATAGTGTCTGTATCCCAGATAGTGTCTGTATCCCAGATAGTGTCTGTATCCCAGATAGTGTCTGTATCCCAGATAGTGCCCTATTCCCTATATAGTGCACTACTTTTGACCAGGACCCAAAGGGTGAGTTGGTTTCATAAATAAATCGGATAGCACTGAGTTAGCGATACAATCACACTGGAACATATGCTCCATGATATCTGAGTATGTTTTTCTTGTTGGAAATCTGAGACAGTGTTTGTCTCTTTAGCTGTTTGGAGACAAAGGGACTGAACGTCACAGAGTCACAAAAACACAAGAAAGAAATGAAAAATGAAATGACCCCCCCCACACACACCCAAAACAACTCCCTCTTCCCTCTTGGGTTCTGAAATAAAACTAACGTCCCAGAATGTTGTTGTTTTTCCTCAATATTCCACAATAATTCATGAAATTACACACAAATAAAAAA
The DNA here is from genome assembly GCF_013265735.2 of Oncorhynchus mykiss. Lineage (NCBI taxonomy): Eukaryota > Metazoa > Chordata > Actinopteri > Salmoniformes > Salmonidae > Oncorhynchus > Oncorhynchus mykiss. Next base: position 2,786,078 of record NC_048585.1, read on the forward strand.
CCGCGCTGTATAAACAGTATGAGTCACAGCGGCTGCAGGGTTACCAAGGTAACCTTCCTAATGAAACGTGAAGTACTTTTACTCGGTGTCAAATTGTGTTTGGGAGGGCCCATATCCGACTCACGTTTAGCGTTTTAATACACGAAGCTGCCAGGCTGGCAGAAAACAAATGAAATGTGAAAGGTGTTTGATTGCCAGAGTCCCTTAAGGCTTCATAACAACACAGTACTACCACAAGCACAAGCAACCAATACAAATAAAATGGCCGACATCAACATCTATACTGCATAGAGTGAAAAAACGAACTAAGGGTATAATAGCAGTAAGGCAAGTCATTGTGCCATTAGAGGTGTGCCATTAGATAATTATACTAAACAGGTGGAGAATAGCACTAGCTTTATTAGCGTCATTATAATAAACAGGTGGAGAATAGCGCTAGCTTTATTAGCGTCATTATAATAAACAGGTGGAGAATAGCTCTAGCTTTATTAGCATCATTCTATTAAACAAGATGGAGAATAAAGCTAGGTTTATTAGCATCATTCTAAAAAACAGGTGGAGAATAGCGCTAACTTTATTAGCATCATTATGCTAAACAAGGAGCTATGCTGTATGCTGTACAGGTGATGAAAACAGGTCAGAAACACATTGGTCAAGCCAGCTAGGTTCTAATAGCTCTCTGGCTGACTACATCCCCATCTGTACGCGTTCACGCCCTGGAATAATGTGAGTTCTGTACTGCGTTTTAGTAGAGGTTGTCTACATTTAGGTTCCACATGACTGTTTCTGGCGAGGCTGGTTTATTGGTGCATCTCTTTTAAGTACCTTGGAGATGATCCACCTCATAACAGTGGGGTCGGAAATTATTGACACCCTTGATAAAGATCAGCAATAATAACTGTATAAAATACATCATTAAAATATTGAACTAGATTGTGTACAAAATATTGTGGGGAAATTATATTATTTTGTACTAATATATTTTCAAAAAGGTAGGGGTCAAAGTTATTGGCACATCTAAAGATTCTTATAAATAAAGTAGTTAAAAAGGTTTAGTGTTTAGTCTCATATTCCGAGCACTCAATGACTACACCAAGCTTTTGACTCGTTGGATACATTTGCAGTTAGTTTTGTTTCTGGGTTAGTGTGACTGGGGTTAGTGTGACTGGGGTTAGTGTGACTGGGGTTAGTGTGACTGGGGTTAGTGTGACTGGGGTTAGTGTGACTGGGGTCAGTGTGACTGGGGTTAGTGTGACTGGGGTTAGTGTGACTGGGGTCAGTGTGACTGGGGTTAGTGTGACTGGGGTTAGTGTGACTGGGGTTAGTGTGACTGGGGTCAGTGTGACTGGGGTTAGTGTGACTGGGGTTAGTGTGACTGGGGTCAGTGTGACTGGGGTCAGTGTGACTGGGGTTAGTGTGACTGGGGTCAGTGTGACAGGGGGCAGTGTGACAGGGGTCAGTAGGACAGGGGCAGTGTGACAGGGGTCAGTGTGACAGGGGTTAGTGTGACAGGGGTTAGTGTGTGTGCAGGAGGGGGGTAGATATAGATTCCCTGATTCATCACATTACAGTTATTTGGAGAAAAATAAGAAGAAGAAGAAGGAGAAGAAGAAGAAGAAGAAGAAGCAGCAGAAAGAGAAGAAGAAGAAGAAGAAGAAAAAGAAGAGGAAGAAGAAGGAGAAGAAGAAGAAGAAGAAGAAGAAGAAGAATGAGAAGAAGAAGAAGAAGAATGAGAAGAAGAAGAAGAAGAAGAAGAAGAAGGAGAAGAAGAAGGAGAAGAAGAAGAAGAAGAAGAAGAAGGAGAAGAAGAATGAGAAGAAGAAGAAGAAGAAGAAAAAGAAGAGGAAGAAGAAGGAGAAGAAGAAGAAGAAGAAGAAGAAGAAGAAGAATGAGAAGAAGAAGAAGAATGAGAAGAAGAAGAAGAAGAAGAAGGAGAAGAAGAAGGAGAAGAAGAAGAAGAAGAAGAAGGAGAAGAAGAATGAGAAGAAGAAGAAGAAGAAGAAGAAGAAAAAGAAGAGGAAGAAGAAGGAGAAGAAGAAGGAGAAGAAGAAGAAGAAGAATGAGAAGAAGAAGCAGAAGAAGAAGAAGAAGGTCTGCTGCAGTATAAACCTGCTCATGTCCTTTATAGAGCCCCACATCTCTACAGTCAGCAGCACAGATGCCATCCTCCACCACCTCTCCTTCCCTGCCTCACCCTTCCTCCTCCCCTCCCAGCTGGCACTGTATGGGTTCCTGGACATGGCCCAGCCAGTGTTGTGTGTCCATCCATCCAGCGTCTGTCTACATGTGGTTCACGTACACCCCCCCCCCCCCCCTCCCCAGACACACACACACACACACACACACACACACACATACACACACACACACACACACACACATTAAACCCACAGAGTCGGCCTCCTGTCAGCACTCAGTCAACATCCAGGACACTTGGAACTGCCCCTGTAATGTTCTGTCCGTCTGTCTGCTTTGGTTATGGCTCAAGATGAGGGAGTGTTGTTGTCTGTCTGCTTTGGTTATGACTCATGATGAGGGAGTGTTGTTGTCTGTCAGCTTTGGTTATGGCTCATGATGAGGGAGTGTTGTTGTCTGTCAGCTTTGGTTATGGCTCATGATGAGGGAGTGTTGTTGTCTGTCAGCTTTGGTTATGGCTCATGATGAGGGAGTGTTGTTGTCTGTCTGCTTTGGTTATGGCTCATGATGAGGGAGTGTTGTTGTCTGTCAGCTTTGGTTATGGCTCATGATGAGGGAGTGTTGTTGTCTGTCTGCTTTGGTTATGGCTCATGATGAGGGAGTGTTGTTGTCTGTCTGCTTTGGTTGTGTCTCATGATGAGGGAGTGTTGTTGTTGTCTGTCTGCTTTGGTTATGGCTCATGATGAGTTAGTGTTGTTGTCTGTCTGCTTTGGTTATGGCTCATGATGAGGGAGTGTTGTTGTTGTCTGTCTGCTTTGGTTATGGCTCATGATGAGGGAGTGTTGTTGTCTGTCTGCTTTGGTTATGGCTCATGATGAGGGAGTGTTGTTGTCTGTCTGCTTTGGTTGTGTCTCATGATGAGGGAGTGTTGTTGTTGTCTGTCTGCTTTGGTTATGGCTCATGATGAGGGAGTGTTGTTGTCTGTCTGCTTTGGTTGTGTCTCATGATGAGGGAGTGTTGTTGTCTGTCTGCTTTGGTTATGGCTCACGATGAGGGAGTGTTGTTGTCTGTCTGCTTTGATTATGGCTCATGATGAGGGAGTGTTGTTGTCTGTCTGCTTTGGTTATGGCTCACGATGAGGGAGTGTTGTTGTTGTCTGTCTGCTTTGGTTATGGCTCACGATGAGGGAGTGTTGTTGTTGCCTGTCTGCTTTGGTTATGGCTCATGATGAGGGAGTGTTGTTGTCTGTCTGCTTTGGTTATGGCTCATGATGAGGGAGTGTTGTTGTTGTCTGTCTGCTTTGGTTATGACTCATGATGAGGGAGTGTTGTTGTCAGTCTGCTTTGGTTATGACTCATGATGAGGGAGTGTTGTTGTTGTCTGTCTGCTTTGGTTATGGCTCACGATGAGGGAGTGTTGTTGTCTGTCTGCTTTGGTTATGACTCATGATGAGTTAGTGTTGTTCTCTGACTGCTTTGGTTATGACTCATGATGAGGGAGTGTTGTTGTTGTCTGTCTGCTTTGATTATGGCTCATGATGAGGGAGTGTTGTTGTCTGTCTGCTTTGGTTATGACTCATGATGAGGGAGTGTTGTTGTCTGTCTGCTTTGGTTATGTCTCATGATGAGGGAGTGTTGTTGTCTGTCTGCTTTGGTTATGGCTCATGATGAGGGAGTGTTGTTGTCTGTCTGCTTTGGTTATGTCTCATGATGAGGGAGTGTTGTTGTCTGTCTGCTTTGGTTATGGCTCATGATGAGGGAATGTTGTTGTCTCTCTGCTTTGGTTATGACTCATGATGAGGGAGTGTTGTTGTTGTCTGTCTGCTTTGGTTATGACTCATGATGAGGGAGTGTTGTTGTCTGTCTGCTTTGGTTATGGCTCATGATGAGGGAGTGTTGTTGTCTGTCTGCTTTGGTTATGGCTCATGATGAGGGAGTGTTGTTGTTGTCTGTCTGCTTTGGTTATGACTCATGATGAGGGAGTGTTGTTGTCTGTCTGCTTTGGTTATGTCTCATGATGAGGGAGTGTTGTTGTCTGTCTGCTTTGGTTATGTCTCATGATGAGGGAGTGTTGTTGTTGTCTGTCTGCTTTGGTTATGGCTCATGATGAGGGAGTGTTGTTGTTGTCTGTCTGCTTTGGTTATGGCTCATGATGAGGGAGTGTTGTTGTCTGTCTGCTTTGGTTATGGCTCATGATGAGGGAGTGTTGTTGTCTGTCTGCTTTGGTTATGGCTCATGATGAGGGAGTGTTGTTGTTGTCTGTCTGCTTTGGTTATGGCTCATGATGAGGGAGTGTTGTTGTTGTCTGTCTGCTTTGGTTATGACTCATGATGAGGGAGTGTTGTTGTTGTCTGTCTGCTTTGGTTATGGCTCATGATGAGGGAGTGTTGTTGTCTGTCTGCTTTGGTTATGGCTCATGATGAGGGAGTGTTGTTGTCTGTCTGCTTTGGTTATGGCTCATGATGAGGGAGTGTTGTTGTTGTCTGTCTGCTTTGGTTATGACTCATGATGAGGGAGTGTTGTTGTTGTCTTTCTGCTTTGGTTATGACTCATGATGAGGGAGTGTTGTTCTCTGTCTGCTTTGGTTATGGCTCATGATGAGGGAGTGTTGTTGTTGTCTGTCTGCTTTGGTTATGACTCATGATGAGGGAGTGTTGTTGTTGTCTGTCTGCTTTGGTTATGACTCATGATGAGGGAGTGTTGTTCTCTGTCTGCTTTGGTTATGGCTCATGATGAGGGAGTGTTGTTGTTGTCTGTCTGCTTTGGTTATGGCTCATGATGAGGGAGTGTTGTTGTCTGTCTGCTTTGGTTATGGCTCATGATGAGGGAGTGTTGTTGTTGCCTGTCTGCTTTGGTTATGACTCATGATGAGGGAGTGTTGTTGTCTGTCTGCTTTGGTTATGGCTCATGATGAGGGAGTGTTGTTGTCTGTCTGCTTTGGTTATGGCTCATGATGAGGGAGTGTTGTTGTCTGTCTGCTTTGGTTATGGCTCATGATGAGGGAGTGTTGTTGTCTGTCTGCTTTGGTTATGGCTCATGATGAGTTAGTGTTGTTGTCTGTCTGCTTTGGTTATGGCTCATGATGAGGGAGTGTTGTTGTCTGTCTGCTTTGGTTATGGCTCATGATGAGGGAGTGTTGTTGTCTGTCAGCTTTGGTTATGGCTCATGATGAGTTAGTGTTGTTGTCTGTCTGCTTTGGTTATGGCTCATGATGAGGGAGTGTTGTTGTCTGTCTGCTTTGGTTATGGCTCATGATGAGGGAGTGTTGTTGTTGTCTGTCTGCTTTGGTTATGACTCATGATGAGGGAGTGTTGTTGTTGTCTGTCTGCTTTGGTTATGACTCATGATGAGGGAGTGTTGTTCTCTGTCTGCTTTGGTTATGGCTCATGATGAGGGAGTGTTGTTGTTGTCTGTCTGCTTTGGTTATGGCTCATGATGAGGGAGTGTTGTTGTCTGTCTGCTTTGGTTATGGCTCATGATGAGGGAGTGTTGTTGTTGCCTGTCTGCTTTGGTTATGACTCATGATGAGGGAGTGTTGTTGTCTGTCTGCTTTGGTTATGGCTCATGATGAGGGAGTGTTGTTGTCTGTCTGCTTTGGTTATGGCTCATGATGAGGGAGTGTTGTTGTCTGTCTGCTTTGGTTATGGCTCATGATGAGGGAGTGTTGTTGTCTGTCTGCTTTGGTTATGGCTCATGATGAGTTAGTGTTGTTGTCTGTCTGCTTTGGTTATGGCTCATGATGAGTTAGTGTTGTTGTCTGTCTGCTTTGGTTATGGCTCATGATGAGGGAGTGTTGTTGTCTGTCTGCTTTTGTTATGGCTCATGATGAGTTAGTGTTGTTGTCTGTCTGCTTTGGTTATGGCTCATTATGAGGGAGTGTTGTTCTCTGTCTGCTTTGGTTATGGCTCATGATGAGGGAGTGTTGTTGTTGTCTGTCTGCTTTGGTTATGGCTCATGATGAGGGAGTGTTGTTGTCTGTCTGCTTTGGTTATGGCTCATGATGAGGGAGTGTTGTTGTCTGTCTGCTTTGGTTATGGCTCATTATGAGTTAGTGTTGTTGTCTGTCTGCTTTGGTTATGGCTCACGATGAGGGAGTGTTGTTGTCTGTCTGCTTTGGTTATGGCTCATGATGAGGGAGTGTTGTTGTCTGTCTGCTTTGGTTATGGCTCATGATGAGTTAGTGTTGTTGTCTGTCTGCTTTGGTTATGGCTCATGATGAGTTAGTGTTGTTGTCTGTCTGCTTTGGTTATGGCTCATGATGAGGGAGTGTTGTCGCCTGTCTGCTTTGGTTATGTCTCACGATGAGGGAGTTAGATGAGCGTTGTTGTGTTGTTATTGCTGGAATGGTAAATGAACAGCAACCCAAATGGGAGGCCACTCTGTTTGTCTCCTTGCGGGCTGAAAAACAACTGTCCTGGAATGGGCTCTGGCAGCGAGCACAGCGAACCTGACACCAACCAGGGTGGCCTCACTACATAGGGCACTACTCTGGGTCCTGGGCCTCACTACATAGGGCACTACTCTGGGCCCTGGGCCTCACTACATAGGGCACTACTCTGGGCCCTGGGCCTCACTACGTAGGGCACTACTCTGGGCCCTGGGCCTCACTACATAGGGCACTACTCTGGGCCCTGGGCCTCACTACATAGGGCACTACTCTGGGCCCTGGGCCTCACTACATAGGGCACTACTCTGGGTCCTGGGCCTCACTACATAGGGCACTACTCTGGGCCCTGGGCCTCATTACATAGGGCACTACTCTGGGCCCTGGGCCTCATTACATAGGGCACTACTCTGGGCCCTGGGCCTCACTACATAGGGCACTACTCTGGGCCCTGGGCCTCACTACATAGGGCACTACTCTGGGCCCTGGGCCTCACTACATAGGGCACTACTCTGGGCCCTGGGCCTCACTACATAGGGCACTACTCTGGGCCCTGGGCCTCACTACATAGGGCACTACTCTGGGCCCTGGGCCTCATTACATAGGGCACTACTCTGGGCCCTGGGCCTCATTACATAGGGCACTACTCTGGGCCCTGGGCCTCACTACATAGGGCACTACTCTGGGCCCTGGGCCTCATTACATAGGGCACTACTCTGGGCCCTGGGCCTCACTACATAGGGCACTACTCTGGGCCCTGGGCCTCAATACATAGGGCACTACTCTGTGCCCTGGGCTTCACTAAATAGGGCACTAATCTGGGCCCTGGGACTCACTACATAGGACACTACTCTGGGCCCTGGGCCTCACTACATAGGACACTACTCTGGGCCCTGGGCCTCACTACATAGGACACTACTCTGGGCCTCACTACATATGAGCCTACTCTGGGCCCTGGGCCTCACTACATATGACACTACTCTGGGCCCTGAGCCTCACTACATAGGGCACTACTCTGGGCCCTAGGATCACTGCATAGGGCACTACACTGGGCCCTGGGCCTCAGTACATAGGGCACCACACTGGGCCCTGGGCCTTAGTCATATAGAAAACAAGGAGCCATCTGGGACTCTAGCTAGACCTTTGCAGCTGCTGCTGCTCTCTCATTACACTGTATTACTATTAGGGTTGGAATATTCTGATGTCACAAAGACTTTCCCTGGCAACATCTCTTCACTAGGCTGCTATGGTGTGGTGTGGTGTAGTGTAGTGTGGTGTAGTGTAGTGTAGTGTGGTGTGGTGTGGTGTGGCGTAGTGTAGTGTACTGGGGTGTGGTGTAGTGTAGTGGGTTGTAGTGTAGTGTAGTGTGGTGTGGTGTGGTGTGGTGTGGTGTAGTGTAGTGTAGTGTAGTGTAGTGGGGTGTGGTGTAGTGTAGTGGGGTGTGGTGTAGTGTGGTGTGGTGTGGTGTAGTGTGGTGTGGTGTGGTGTAGTGTGGTGTGGTGTGGTGTAGTGTAGTGTAGTGGGGTGTGGTGTGGTGTGGTGTGGTGTAGTGTAGTGTGGTGTAGTGTAGTGTAGTGTGGTGTGGTGTAGTGTGGTGTGGTGTGGTGTAGTGTAGTGTAGTGGGGTGTGGTGTAGTGTGGTATAGTGTAGTGTAGTGTGGTGTAGTGTAGTGTAGTGGGGTGTGGTGTATTGTGGTGTAGTGTAGTGTAGTGGGGTGTGGTGTAGTGTAGTGTAGTGGGGTGTGGTGTAGTGTAGTGTGGTGTGGTGTGGTGTGCTGTGGTGTAGTATAGTGTGGTGTGGTATAGTGTAGTGTGGTGTGGTATAGTGTAGTGTAGTGTGATGTGGTGTAGTGTGGTGTAGTGTAGTGTGGTGTGGTGTGTTGTGGTGTAGTATAGGGTGGTGTGGTATAGTGTAGTGTAGTGTGGTGTGGTGTAGTGTAGTGTAGTGTGGTGTGGTGTAGTGTGGTGTAGTATAGGGTGGTGTGGTATAGTGTAGTGTAGTGTGGTGTGGTGTAGTGTAGTGTAGTGTAGTGTAGTGTGGTGTGGTGTAGTGTGGTGTGGTGTAGTGTAGTGTAGTGTGGTGTGGTGTGGTGTAGTGTAGTGTAGTGTGGTGTGGTGTAGTATAGGGTGGTGTGGTATAGTGTAGTGTAGTGTGGTGTGGTGTAGTGTAGTGTAGTGTAGTGTAGTGTGGTGTGGTGTAGTGTGGTGTAGTGTGGTGTAGTGTAGTGTGGTGTGGTGTAGTGTGGTGTAGTGTGGTGTAGTGTAGTGTAGTGTGGTGTGGTGTGGTGTAGTGTAGTGTGGTGTGGTGTAGTATAGGGTGGTGTGGTATAGTGTAGTGTAGTGTGGTGTGGTGTGGTGTAGTGTAGTGTAGTGTGGTGTGGTGTGGTGTAGTGTAGTGTAGTGTGGTATAGGGTGGTGTGGTGTGGTGTGATGTGGTGTAGTGTAGTGTGGTGTGGTGTAGTGTAGTGTGGTGTAGTGTAGTGTAGTGTGGTGTAGTGTTGTGTAGTATAGGGTGGTGTGGTATAGTGTAGTGTAGTGTGGTGTGGTGTAGTGTAGTGTAGTGTGGTGTGGTGTAGTGTGGTGTAGTATAGGGTGGTGTGGTATAGTGTAGTGTAGTGTGGTGTGGTGTAGTGTAGTGTAGTGTAGTGTAGTGTGGTGTGGTGTAGTGTGGTGTGGTGTAGTGTAGTGTAGTGTGGTGTGGTGTGGTGTAGTGTAGTGTAGTGTGGTGTGGTGTAGTATAGGGTGGTGTGGTATAGTGTAGTGTAGTGTGGTGTGGTGTAGTGTAGTGTAGTGTAGTGTAGTGTGGTGTGGTGTAGTGTGGTGTAGTGTGGTGTAGTGTAGTGTGGTGTGGTGTAGTGTGGTGTAGTGTAGTGTGGTGTGGTGTAGTGTGGTGTAGTGTGGTGTAGTGTAGTGTGGTGTGGTGTAGTGTGGTGTAGTGTGGTGTAGTGTAGTGTAGTGTGGTGTGGTGTGGTGTAGTGTAGTGTAGTGTGGTGTAGTGTAGTGTAGTGTGGTATAGGGTGGTGTGGTGTGGTGTGATGTGGTGTAGTGTAGTGTGGTGTGGTGTAGTGTAGTGTGGTGTAGTGTAGTGTAGTGTGGTGTAGTGTTGTGTAGTGTGGTGTAGTGGGGTGTGGTGTAGTGTAGTGTAGTGTAGTGTGGTGTAGTGTAGTGTAGTGTGGTGTAGTATAGGGTGGTGTGGTGTGGTGTGGTGTGATGTGGTGTAGTGTAGTGTGGTGTGGTGTAGTGTAGTGTGGTGTAGTGTAGTGTAGTGTAGTGTGGTGTAGTGTTGTGTGGTGTGGTGTGGTGTAGTGTGGTGTGGTGTGGTGTAGTGGGGTGTGGTGTGGTGTAGTGTAGTGTGGTGGGGTCTTGTGGTGTGGGGCGGTGTGGTGGGGTGTTGTGATGTGGTAGGGTGTTGTGGTGTGGGACGGTGTGGTGGGGTGTTGTGTTGTGGGACGGTGTGGTGGGGTGTAGTGGTGTGGGACGGTGTGGTGGGGTGTTGTGGTGTGGGACGGTGTGGTAGGGTGTTGTGGTGTGGGACGGTGTGGTAGGGTGTTGTGGTGTGGGACGGGGTGGTGGGGTGTTGTGTTGTGGGACGGTGTGGTGGGGTGTTGTGGTGTGGTGTGGGATGGTGTGGTGGGGTGTAGTGGTGTGGGACGGTGTGGTAGGGTGTTGTGGTGTGGGATGGGGTGGTGGGGTGTTGTGTTGTGGGACGGTGTGGTGGGGTGTTGTGGTGTGGTGTGGGATGGTGTGGTGGGGTGTTGTGGTGTGGGACGGTGTGGTGGGGTGTTGTGTTGTGGGACGGTGTTGTGGTGTGGTGTGGGACGGTGTGGTGGGGTGTTGTGGTGTGGGACTGTGTGGTGGGGTGTTGTGGTGTGGTGTGGTGGGGTGTTGTGGTGTGGTGTGGTGTGGGACAGTGTGGTGGGGTTTTGTGATGTGGGACGGTGTGGTGGGGTGGTGTGGTGTGGGACGGTGTTGTGGTGTGGTGTGGTGTGGGACAATGTGGTGGGGTGTTGTGATAGTTCCTGCCAACTCCCTTACTCCTCATCAACACCAGGAGAGAGAATCAACGGTCTGATAAAACTCCCAATGTATCGCTTTTGGCTCTGTTCTATTTCAACGTTGTATCATTTGCTAAACACTTAGTGCCTGAGTGCCATGCAGGCCAGATTTCAAATCCAGAAGCATGAGTCAGCGAGCCGGGCCGAAGGTGGACATATGGGCTATTCTATAGCAGGACTGTCCCTTGGGTTTCCAGAACCAGAGACGAGAACCATTTTGGCCGCCTGCCAAACGGCACCCTGTTCCCTTTATATAAGTGCACTGATTTTGACTGGTCCTTAGTTTCTGTGCTGCTGGAGGTTATCCCAGGTCAGGCCAGTGGAGAAGGAAATGTCTTTCTGTTTCCTGAAGGAGAATGAGAATCCCAGATCTGTTAGGTCTGGACTGAAACATATCCATAATGTCTAAATCATTCAATGATGCCCTGGAGGAGAAACGGAGAGCTTGCTGAACAGTGTGGTGACGTCACAAATAGAACCCTATTCCCTTTATAGTGCACTACTTTAGACCAGGGCTCCCATAGGGCTCATAGGGATCTGGTCAAAAGTAGTGCACTAAATAGGGAATAGCGTGCTCTTTCTGACACACCCTATACCAATGCAGAACTCAGGGTCATCAAGATTCGTCTCATCCAGATTAGACCTGTGAGTCTGTAGTCCTACATCTCATCCAGATTACACATGTGAGTCTGTAGTCCTACAGTACGTCTCATCCAGATTACACCTGTGAGTCTGTAGTCCTACATCTCATCCAGATTAGACCTGTGAGTCTGTAGTCCTACATCTCATCCAGATTACACATGTGAGTCTGTAGTCCTACAGTACGTCTCATCCAGATTACACCTGTGAGTCTGTAGTCCTACATCTCATCCAGATTACACATGTGAGTCTGTAGTCCTACATCTCATCCAGATTACACATGTGAGTCTGTAGTCCTACAGTACGTCTCATCCAGATTACACCTGTGAGTCTGTAGTCCTACGTCTCATTCAGATTACACATGTTAGTCTGTAGTCCTACATCTCATCCAGATTACACCTGTGAGTCTGTAGTCCTACGTCTCATCCAGATTACACATGTTAGTCTGTAGTCCTACATCTCATCCAGATTACACATGTTAGTCTGTAGTCCTACGTCTCATCCAGATTACACCTGTGAGTCTGTAGTCCTACATCTCATCCAGATTACACATGTTAGTCTGTAGTCCTACAGTACGTCTCATCCAGATTACACATGTGAGTCTGTAGTCCTACAGTACGTCTCATCCAGATTACACCTGTGAGTCTGTAGTCCTACGTCTCATCCAGATTACACCTGTGAGTCTGTAGTCCTACATCTCATCCAGATTACACATGTTAGTCTGTAGTCCTACAGTACGTCTCATCCAGATTACACATGTGAGTCTGTAGTCCTACAGTACGTCTCATCCAGATTACACCTGTGAGTCTGTAGTCCTACGTCTCATCCAGATTACACATGTTAGTCTGTAGTCCTACATCTCATCCAGATTACACATGTTAGTCTGTAGTCCTACAGTACGTCTCATCCAGATTACACCTGTGAGTCTGTAGTTCTACAGTACGTCTCATCCAGATTACACATGTTAGTCTGTAGTCCTACGTCTCATCCAGATTACACCTGTGAGTCTGTAGTCCTACATCTCATCCAGATTACACCTGTGAGTCTGTAGTCCTACATCTCATCCAGATTACACCTGTGAGTCTGTAGTCATCCAGATTACACATGTGAGTCTGTAGTCATCCAGATTACACTTGTGAGTCTGTGTAGCCCTGCGGTACTTCTCACTGTGAGAGTGGTTGGTTTGTTTGTGTGGGTTTGGAGCTAGGGCAACTTTCACCCAGCATGCCCAGTCATTTGTGTCAACTAAAGTAAAGCTGTAGACTAGATTCCTATCTATATTTATAAGACCTACTGTGATACCTTCAGGGGGATGTATTGAGAGAAGCTACTTTTTCATGCCAGAGGCAAAAGGTCCAGTGTGTAGATGGAGACGGTAGCTGAGATCTGAACCATCACGGTGCTCTGTCTGGTGACACCAGCATGGAGAGAGGAGGAAACGGCTGCAACTCTTGTTTCCTGTTCGCCCTCTTGTTTCCTGTTGGCTGTTTTAACCTTACATAACACAGTGATCCGAACAAAAGAGTTTATTTAATACAACAAAAATAACAATGGGTTTTAAAGTGAAAGGTCGTCCTGTCAATGTATGTTGTCTTTATTCTTTTGGAACTTCTGTATGTGTAATGTTCACTGTTCATTTTCATTGTTTATTTCCCTTTTGTATATTGTCTACTTCACTTGTTTTGGCAATGTTAACACATGTTTCCTACATATGTTACCGTAGTCAAAATACATCACCTGGAGGGAGTGTCATTGTAGCAGTAAGGGATGAATCGACCTTTACAGAATGTTGACCTGGAGGGAGTGTCATTGTAGCAGTAAGGGATGGATTGACCTTTACAGAATGTTGACCTGGAGGGAGTGTCATTGTAGCAGTAAGGGATGGATTGACCTTTACAGAATGTTGACCTGGAGGGAGTGTCATTGTAGCAGTAAGGGATGGTTCGACCTTTACAGAATGTTGACCTGGAGGGAGTGTCATTGTAGCAGTAAGGGATGGATCGATCTTTACAGAATGTTGACCTGGAGGGAGTGTCATTGTAGCAGTAAGGGATGGATCGACCTTTACAGAATGTTGACCTGGAGGGAGTGTCATTGTAGCAGTAAGGGATGGATCGACCTTTACAGAATGTTGACCTGGAGGGAGTGTCATTGTAGCAGTAAGGGATGGATCGACCTTTACAGAATGTTGACCTGGAGGGAGTGTCATTGTAGCAGTAAGGGATGGATCGACCTTTACAGAATGTTGACCTGGAGGGAGTGTCATTGTAGCAGTAAGGGATGGATCGACCTTTACAGAATGTTGACCTGGAGGGAGTGTCATTGTAGCAGTAAGGGATGGATCGACCTTTACAGAATGTTGACCTGGAGGGAGTGTCATTGTAGCAGTAAGGGATGGATCGACCTTTACAGAATGTTGACCTGGAGGGAGTGTCATTGTAGCAGTAAGGGATGAATCGACCTTTACAGAATGTTGACCTGGAGGGAGTGTCATTGTAGCAGTAAGGGATGGATCGACCTTTACAGAATGTTGACCTGGAGGGAGTGTCATTGTAGCAGTAAGGGATGGATCGACCTTTACAGAATGTTGACCTGGATGGAGTGTCATTGTAGCAGTAAGGGATGGATCGACCTTTACAGAATGTTGACCTGGAGGGAGTGTCATTGTAGCAGTAAGGGATGGATCGACCTTTACAGAATGTTGACCTGGAGGGAGTGTCATTGTAGCAGTAAGGGATGGATCGACCTTTACAGAATGTTGAACTGGAGGGAGTGTCATTGTAGCAGTAAGGGATGGATCGACCTTTACAGAATGTTGACCTGGAGGGAGTGTCATTGTAGCAGTAAGGGATGGATCGACCTTTACAGAATGTTGACCTGGAGGGAGTGTCATTGTAGCAGTAAGGGATGGATCGACCTTTACAGAATGTTGACCTGGAGGGAGTGTCATTGTAGCAGTAAGGGATGGATCGACCTTTACAGAATGTTGACCTGGAGGGAGTGTCATTGTAGCAGTAAGGGATGGATCGACCTTTACAGAATGTTGACCTGGAGGGAGTGTCATTGTAGCAGTAAGGGATGGATCGACCTTTACAGAATGTTGACCTGGAGGGAGTGTCATTGTAGCAGTAAGGGATGGATCGACCTTTACAGAATGTTGACCTGGAGGGAGTGTCATTGTAGCAGTAAGGGATGGATCGACCTTTACAGAATGTTGACCTGGAGGGAGTGTCATTGTAGCAGTAAGGGATGGATCGACCTTTACAGAATGTTGACCTGGAGGGAGTGTCATTGTAGCAGTAAGGGATGGATCGACCTTTACAGAATGTTGACCTGGATGGAGTGTCATTGTAGCAGTAAGGGATGGATCGACCTTTACAGAATGTTGACCTGGAGGGAGTGTCATTGTAGCAGTAAGGGATGGATCGACCTTTACAGAATGTTGACCTGGAGGGAGTGTCATTGTAGCAGTAAGGGATGGATCGACCTTTACAGAATGTTGAACTGGAGGGAGTGTCATTGTAGCAGTAAGGGATGGATCGACCTTTACAGAATGTTGACCTGGAGGGAGTGTCATTGTAGCAGTAAGGGATGGATCGACCTTTACAGAATGTTGACCTGGAGGGAGTGTCATTGTAGCAGTAAGGGATGGATCGACCTTTACAGAATGTTGACCTGGAGGGAGTGTCATTGTAGCAGTAAGGGATGGATCGACCTTTACAGAATGTTGACCTGGAGGGAGTGTCATTGTAGCAGTAAGGGATGGATCGACCTTTACAGAATGTTGACCTGGAGGGAGTGTCATTGTAGCAGTAAGGGATGGATCGACCTTTACAGAATGTTGACCTGGAGGGAGTGTCATTGTAGCAGTAAGGGATGGATCGACCTTTACAGAATGTTGACCTGGAGGGAGTGTCATTGTAGCAGTAAGGGATGGATCGACCTTTACAGAATGTTGACCTGGAGGGAGTGTCATTGTAGCAGTAAGGGATGGATCGACCTTTACAGAATGTTGACCTGGAGGGAGTGTCATTGTAGCAGTAAGGGATGGATCGACCTTTACAGAATGTTGACCTGGAGGGAGTGTCATTGTAGCAGTAAGGGATGGATCGACCTTTACAGAATGTTGACCTGGAGGGAGTGTCATTGTAGCAGTAAGGGATGGATCGACCTTTACAGAATGTTGACCTGGAGGGAGTGTCATTGTAGCAGTAAGGGATGGATCGACCTTTACAGAATGTTGACCTGGAGGGAGTGTCATTAAGGCAGTAAGGGATGGATCGACCTTTACAGAATGTTGACCTGGAGGGAGTGTCATTGTAGCAGTAAGGGATGGATCGACCTTTACAGAATGTTGACCTGGAGGGAGTGTCATTGTAGCAGTAAGGGATGGATCGACCTTTACAGAATGTTGAACTGGAGGGAGTGTCATTGTAGCAGTAAGGGATGGATCGACCTTTACAGAATGTTGACCTGGAGGGAGTGTCATTGTAGCAGTAAGGGATGGATCGACCTTTACAGAATGTTGACCTGGAGGGAGTGTCATTGTAGCAGTAAGGGATGGATTGACCTTTACAGAATGTTGACCTGGAGGAAAATGCGGGGATGGTTATGGTTTTTACATTTCAGTCAAGCGGAGGGTTTAGTATTTTATTTGAAATCTAGTCCAGGGAGGGAGGGTCATGTCATTTGTAATTTATGAAATGTCTATATTTCTCCGTGTTCTAGAACTAGTTGCTTATTAGGCTGAATGTCAATGTGTGCCAGATGTCGCCCCTCATCTCTGAGTCTCCGCTGGTCGTGCAATATCAAGTGTGATTATAGGCTAGTTAGCGTGGTCTCAATCACATGATCCATAGCCTATAGCCTAGTGCATGCTGGGAAATGCACAGAGCAAAGTTACAGTTGGAAGATAGCTGCTGGAAGGGTGTACAACCAGGGTGCATTACACTGCAATGGGTTTTCTAACCCTGAGCCTGGTCTGCTCTTGCTGATCACAGCTTGTTTGTGTGCTGCCTAACCAATAGCTGTGCTGTGTGCTGTGTGCTGCCTAACCAATAGCTGTGCTGTGTGCTGCCTAACCAATAGCTGTGCTGTGTGCTGTGTGCTGCCTAACCAATAGCTGTGCTGTGTGCTGTGTGCTGCCTAACCAATAGCTGTGCTGTGTGCTGCCTAACCAATAGCTGTGCTGTGTGCTGTGTGCTGCCTAACCAATAGCTGTGCTGTGTGCTGTGTGCTGCCTAACCAATAGCTGTGCTGTGTGCTGCCTAACCAATAGCTGTGCTGTGTGCTGTGTGCTGCCTAACCAATAGCTGTGCTGTGTGCTGTGTGCTGTCTAACCAATAGCTGTGCTGTGTGCTGTGTGCTGCCTAACCAATAGCTGTTCTGTGTGCTGTGTGCTGCCTAACCAATAGCTGTGCTGTGTGCTGCCTAACCAATGGCCGTGCTGTGTGCTGCCTAACCAATAGCTGTGCTGTGTGCTGCCTAACCAATAGCTGTGCTGTGTGCTGTGTGCTGCCTAGCCAATACCTGTGCTGTGTGCTGCCTAACCAATAGCTGTGCTGTGTGCTGTGTGCTGTGTGCTGCCTAACCAATAGCTGTGCTGTGTGCTGTGTGCCGCCTAACCAATAGCTGTGCTGTGTGCTGTGTGCTGCCTAACCAATAGCTGTGCTGTGTGCTGTGTGCTGTCTAACCAATGGCTGTGCTGTGTGCTGTGTGCTGCCTAACCAATAGCTGTGCTGTGTGGGCCTAACCAATAGCTGTGCTGTGTGGGCCTAACCAATAGCTGTGCTGTGTGGGCCTAACCAATAGCTGTGCTGTGTGCTGCCTAACCAATAGCTGTGCTGTGTGGGCCTAACCAATAGCTGTGCTGTGTGCTGCCTAACCAATAGCTGTGCTGTGTGCTGTGTGCTGTGTGCTGCCTAACCAATAGCTGTGCTGTGTGCTGCCTAACCAATAGCTGTGCTGTGTGCTGTGTGCTGTCTAACCAATAGCTGTGTGCTGTGTGCTGTGTGCTGCCTAACCAATAGCTGTGCTGTGTGCTGTGTGCTGCCTAACCAATGGCCGTGCTGTGTGCTGCCTAACCAATGGCTGTGCTGTGTGCTGCCTAACCAATGTCTGTGCTGTGTGCTGCCTAACCAATAGCTGTACTGTGTGGGCCTACGGTGGCAGTTCAGGAGGAGAGTCAAAAGCTTCTTCCAAATTTTGTGGGGGGATTAGGTTATGGGCTATGTTCTGTTCAGTTTGAGAAGGAGAACACGAAGTTGAGGAGAGGAGGTCAATTTGAATTGCTTGCTACTCCTTTAATTCATTTTATTAAATACAAGATGTTTCTTGTCCATGAGGTTGACGTCACAATAAGTCAGATTCGAGTCATTTACATTGTGGTGCTGAAACTCGAAGCAGAAGCTGGGGCACAATCATTCAGGAAATGGACAGCTCACGGTGCTGAAAGTAGGCAAATTCGAGTAGGCATAATTCATTTAAACCGTCTTCATTTTAATTAGACTTTACTAACAACAAGGAGGGCTTTGTGTTGGAGCCCATTTCTTCCCCTCTAAAGAAATGAGAGGTAAGACCTACCTGTTTGACAGACGACATTAGGTTATAGGCTGCTATATACATAGATTTTGGCGGTCAATTCCTCCACCCACCATGCCCTCTTTAACTAGAATACCTCCGTGTCAGTGAAGGGCTGTGAAGTTAAAACTAAGACTCGAACTGAGGGGGTATGAGAGGGTATGCCTTAGGCCTACTTTTTATTAAAGAAAATAGCAACAAAAAAAAAGCACAGGCCTTGTTAGTTTAAGATTTTGTTCTTGGGCAGATCAGAGCCTTTGATATTACAGTTTTTAGAAACTGTTCTTCGACCTGTAATCATTTCATGGCAACGCAGGAAGTCTGATAGCAGGAAGTCTGATAGCAGGAAGTCTGATAGCAGGAAGTCTGATAGCAGGAAGTTTGATAGGAAGTCTGATAGCAGGAAGTTTGATAGCAGGAAGTCTGATAGCACACAGGGCTGTGGGCCATAGGTTGTGTGTTCGCAGACCACCATGGACAAGAGCAGGGGTAAGAAAGATGTCCTTTATAGCAAAATCATTCCATGAATCTATCATCATATTTGCAGGTATTTTTTTTCAAACATTTAATGCGATTCTACTTCATTTTGTAATATTATCAGACTATGTTTTAAATACCACACACATTACCGACATTACAGACTAAGAATGGACAGAGAGATAGGCCTATGTGTTCAACCTTATCATTTATTTTATCCGATGCCAAATCAGTGTGTCTTGTTTGCAACGAAACATGACATTTGAGATGTCATCAGGAATCTGTGGATGGTACTTTGTGGATGGTACTTCTCCCGGGGGTTTTACGGCTAGTTTCTAGCATAAAGACCTGTTAAAGAGATAACTTAAGTTAAAATGGGGTAGGTCTGTGTTTTCTTTCACATTTTCTTGAATAAAATTTAGGCCTGTGGCTTACATTCTCACACCCCCTCAATTCGAGTCTTGGTTTTAAATGAACAGCCCTTCACTGACACGGAGGTAGGCTAGTTCTGAGGGCATGGTGGGGGGAGGAATTGACCGATAAATATATGGATATAGCAGCCTATAGCCTAATGTCGTCTGTCAAACTGGTAGACCTAACTCTTATTTCTTAAATAGGAAGAAAAACATCTCCCAAGGAATCTCCTGAGTGGCGCATTGGTCTAAGACACTGCATTTCAGTGCAAAGGCGTCAAGAGGCGTCACTGCAGTACCTGGTTCCAATCCAGGCTGCATCACATCTGGCCGTGATTGGGAGTCCCACAGGGCGGCGCACAATTGGCCCAGCGTCGTCCTGGGTAGTCCGTCATTGTAAATAAGAATTTGTCCCTAACTGGCTTGCCTACTGAAATAAAGGTTAAATTTAAAAAACAAAATGGACTCCAACAGAATGCCCTCTTCTTGTCTAATTAAAATGAGTACAATTTCGCCTCGTTTCAGCACCGTGAGCTGTCCATTTCTGGTTCACTGTGCCCCAGCTGCTGCTTCCAGTTTCAGCACCGCAATGTATTCGAATCTGGCTGTTTGTGACGTCAATAACAAAAAAAAAAACATAATGGTCAAGAAACTATATTGTTTTTAATAAAATAAATTAAAGTAGTAGCAAGCTATCAAATTTGACCTCCTGTTCTCCTTCTCATCTTCGTGCTCTCCTTCTCAAACTGAACAGAACATAGCAGGACTAACACAGGCTAGTCCAAAAGGAAAAAATCCTTTCGGGAAAGAATCCTTTGACTCTCCTCCTGAACGGCCACCGTAGGACCAACACAACACAGCCACTGGCTAAGCAGCACACAGCACAGCCATTGGCTAGGCAGCACACAGCACAGCCACTGGCTAAGCAGCACACAGCACAGCCATTGGCTAGGCAGCACACAGACATGTTTTTTGATCAGCAATAGCAGGTCAGGCTCATGGTTGGAATATCCATTGCAGTGTAATGTACTCTAGTTGTATTTACATCCCCCCCAGCAGCTTTCTTATTAATATAACTATGCTCTGTGCTTTTTCCCAGCATGCAGTAGACTATGGATCATTTGATTGAGACCACGCTAACTAGCCTATAGGCAGGCACACTTAATATTGCACGTCCAGAGGAGAATCAGAGATGAGGGGCGACATCTGGCACACATTGACATTCAGCCTAATAAGCAACTAGTTCTAGAACACGGAGAAATATAGACATTTCATCAATTACAAATGACATGACCCTCCCTCCCTGGACTAGATTTCAAATAAAATACTAAACCCTCCGCTTGACTGAAATGTAAAAAGCATGACCCTGCCCTCGTTTTCCTCCAGGTCAACAATCTGTAAAGGTCAATCCATCCCTTATCTGATCAAGTTAACTTGACAGGAATAATCAACAGCACAGAACTTCAACTGGTTTTGCCACAAGTCTATAGCCTAAAATCCAGACCTGTTTGGTGTCTAACATTCTACTCCTTGTACTCTGTGGACCATGGCATATGCCAAAGATGTTTGGAGTAGAATGTTAACACAGACAGACTGGTACCCAGGCTAATTTGTTGCCTCGGTGATGTATTTAGAATTCTGTCATCTTTATGTTCTGTTATGTATTTACTTCCTGATATATTGATCAATTATCAAGATATTTGGTGATAATCTAAAGGATATTATATATCTGTCTCTTGTCTATCGAATAGGTCAAGGTGTGTCCAGAAGGCTTCTACGGCATGTTCTGATTGGCTGCTCCGTGGTGATGTGCTTCCTGGTTCCATTCTACAAGCCAATCATCAGCCTGCTCCCACACCCTGCTGGCCAGGCATCACAGAATAAGAAGGTTCCCTGGGACAACCCTGAAGGTTCCCTGGGACAACCCTGAAGGTTCCCTGGGACAACATTCCACACCCTGCTGGCCAGGCATCACAGAATAAGAAGGTTCCCTGGGACAACCCTGAAGGTTCCCTGGGACAACATTCCACACTCTGCTGGCCAGGCATCACAGAATAAGAAGGTTCCCTGGGACAACCCTGAAGGTTCCCTGGGACAACATTCCACACCCTGCTGGCCAGGTATCACAGAATAAGAAGGTTCCCTGGGACAACCCTGAAGGTTCCCTGGGACAACCCTGAAGGTTCCCTGGGACAACATTCCACACCCTGCTGGCCAGGCATCACAGAATAAGAAGGTTCCCTGGGACAACCCTGAAGGTTCCCTGGGACAACATTCCAGACTCTGCTGGCCAGGCATCACAGAATAAGAAGGTTCCCTGGGACAACCCTGAAGGTTCCATGGGACAACATTCCACACTCTGCTGGCCAGGTATCACAGAATAAGAAGGTTCCCTGGGACAACATTCCACACTCTGCTGGCCAGGCATCACAGAATAAGAAGGTTCCCTGGGACAACCCTGAAGGTTCCCTGGGACAACATTCCACACTCTGCTGGCCAGGTATCACAGAATAAGAAGGTTCCCTGGGACAACCCTGAAGGTTCCCTGGGACAACATTCCACACTCTGCTGGCCAGGCATCACAGAATAAGAAGGTTCCCTGGGACAACCCTGAAGGTTCCCTGGGACAACATTCCACACCCTGCTGGCCAGGCATCACAGAATAAGAAGGTTCCCTGGGACAACCCTGAAGGTTCTCTGGGACAACATTCCAGACTCTGCTGGCCAGGCATCACAGAATAAGAAGGTTCCCTGGGACAACCCTGAAGGTTCCCTGAGACAACCCTGAAGGTTCCCTGGGACAACCCTGAAGGTTCCCAGGGACAACATTCCACACCCTTAGTCAGACCAGGCAACAAAGCATTCATAAGTCTGATTACCAACATGCCCAGATAGAACAACACATGAAGACACCTATCGGACACGCCCAGACAGAACAGCTCATCAAGACACCTGCTGGACACGCCCAGATAGAACAACACATCAAGACACCTGTCGGACACGCCCAGACAGAACAACACATCAAGACACCTGTCGGACACGTCCAGACAGAACAACACATCAAGACACCTGCTGGACACGCCCAGATAGAACAATATACATCAAGACACCTGTCGGACACACCCAGACAGAACAACACATCAAGACACCTGCCGGACACGCCCAGATAGAACAACACATCAAGACACCTGTCGGACACGCCCAGACAGAACAGCACATCAAGACACCTGTCGGACACGCCCAGACAGAACAACACATCAAGACACCTGTCGGACATGCCCAGACAGAACAACACATCAAGACACCTGTCGGACACGCCTAGACAGAACAACACATCAAGACACCTGTCGGACATGCCCAGACAGAACAACACATCAAGACACCTGTTTTAGGGGAGCAGATTAACTATAGGGAAGCAGAGGAACTATAGGGGAGCAGAGGAACTATAGGGGAGCAGAGGAACTATAGGGGAGCAGATTAACTATAGGGGAGCAGATTAACTATAGGGGAGCAGCTTAACTATAGGGAAGCAGATTAACTATAGGGAAGCAGAGGAACTATAGGGGAGCAGAGTAACTATAGGGAAGCAGATTAACTATAGGGGAGCAGATTAACTATAGGGGAGCAGATTAACTATAGGGAAACAGAGGAACTATAGGGGAGCAGAGGAACTATAGGGGAGCTGATTAACTATAGGGGAGCAGATTAACTATAGGGGAACAGAGGATCTATAGGGGAGCAAATGAACTATAGGGGAACATAGGGACTATAGGGGAGCAGAGGAACTACAGGGGAGCAGATTAACTATAGGGAAGCAGAGGAACTATAGGGGAGCATATTAACTATAGGGGAGCAGTTTAACTACAGGGGAGCAGATTAACTATAGGGGAGCAGATTAACTATAGGGGAGCATATTAACTACAGGGGAGCAGATTAACTACAGGGGAGCAGATTAACTATAGGGGAGCAGATTAACTATAGGGGAGCAGATTAACTATAGGGGAGCAGATTAACTATAGGGGAGCAGATTAACTACAGGGGAGCAGATTAACTACAGGGGAGCAGATTAACTATAGGGGAGCAGATTAACTATAGGGGAGCAGATTAACTATAGGGCAACAGAGGAACTATAGGGGAGCTGATTAACTATAGGGGAGCAGATTAACTATAGGGGAACAGAGGATCTATAGGGGAGCAGATGAACTATAGGGGAACATAGGGACTATAGGGCAACAGAGGAACTATAGGGGAGCTGATTAACTATAGGGGAGCAGATTAACTATAGGGAAGCAGAGGAAC
The DNA here is from genome assembly GCF_013265735.2 of Oncorhynchus mykiss. Taxonomy (NCBI): domain Eukaryota; kingdom Metazoa; phylum Chordata; class Actinopteri; order Salmoniformes; family Salmonidae; genus Oncorhynchus; species Oncorhynchus mykiss. The sequence goes on from NC_048585.1 coordinate 2,809,058, forward strand.
TATAGGGGAGCAGATTAACTATAGGGGAGCAGTTTAACTACAGGGGAGCAGATTAACTATAGGGGAGCAGATTAACTATAGGGGAGAAGATTAACTATAGGGGAGCAGATTAACTACAGGGGAGCAGATTAACTATAGGGGAACAGATTAACTATAGGGGAGCAGATTAACTATAGGGGAGATTAACTATAGGGGAGCAGATTAACAATAGGGGAGCAGATTAACTACAGGGGAGCAGATTAACTACAGGGGAGCAGATTAACTATAAGGGAGCAGATTAACTATAGGGGAGCAGATTAACTATAGGGCAACAGAGGAACTATAGGGGAGCTGATTGACTATAGGGGAACAGAGAGGTATGGCTTTTTCCAGTATAACACAGTAATGGGTTTTCCAGTAGAACACAGTGATGGTTTTTCCAGTAGAACACAGTGATGGTTTTTCCAGTAGAACATAGTGATGGGTTTTCCAGTAGAACACAGTGATGGGTTTTCCAGTAGAACACAGTGATGGGTTTTCCAGTAGAACATAGTGATGGGTTTTCCAGTAGAACATAGTGATGGGTTTTCCAGTAGAACATAGTGATGGTTTTTCCAGTAGAACATAGTGATGGGTTTTCCAGTAGAACACAGTGATGGGTTTTCCAGTAGAACACAGTGATGGGTTTTCCAGTAGAACACAGTGATGGGTTTTCCAGTAGAACATAGTGATGGGTTTTCCAGTAGAACACAGTGATGGGTTTTCCAGTAGAACACAGTGATGGGTTTTCCAGTAGAACACAGTGATGGGTTTTCCAGTAGAACATAGTGATGGGTTTTCCAGTAGAACACAGTGATGGTTTTTCCAGTAGAACATAGTGATGGGTTTTCCAGTAGAACACAGTGATGGGTTTTCCAGTAGAACACAGTGATGGGTTTTCCAGTAGAACATAGTGATGGTTTTTCCAGTAGAACATAGTGATGGGTTTTCCAGTAGAACATAGTGATGAGTTTTCCAGTAGAACACAGTGATGGGTTTTCCAGTAGAACACAGTGATGGGTTTTCCAGTAGAACATAGTGATGGGTTTTTCCAGTAGAACATAGTGATGGGTTTTCCAGTAGAACATAGTGATGGGTTTTCCAGTAGAACATAGTGATGGGTTTTCCAGTAGAACACAGTGATGGGTTTTCCAGTAGAACATAGTGATGGGTTTTCCAGTAGAACACAGTGATGGGTTTTCCAGTAGAACACAGTGATGGGTTTTCCAGTAGAACATAGTGATGGGTTTTCCAGTAGAACACAGTGATGGGTTTTCCAGTAGAACATAGTGATGGGTTTTCCAGTAGAACACAGTGATGGGTTTTCCAGTAGAACACAGTGATGGGTTTTCCAGTAGAACATAGTGATGGGTTTTCCAGTAGAACACAGTGATGGGTTTTCCAGTAGAACACAGTGATGGGTTTTCCAGTAGAACATAGTGATGGGTTTTCCAGTAGAACACAGTGATGGGTTTTCCAGTAGAACATAGTGATGGGTTTTCCAGTAGAACACAGTGATGGGTTTTCCAGTAGAACACAGTGATGGGTTTTCCAGTAGAACATAGTGATGGGTTTTCCAGTAGAACATAGTGATGGGTTTTCCAGTAGAACACAGTGATGGGTTTTCCAGTAGAACACAGTGATGGGTTTTCCAGTAGAACATAGTGATGGGTTTTCCCTTAGGTGTCTTTGTTCTACCTGAATGTTGCTGATTCTGCTGCTGTCACAGGTTATTCTGGCCATGTCTCGAACCATACACATGTTATATGGCTGAGTTCTTTCACCTTATTAAACCAACACCTTCCTATCAACCCATGAATACTGGTGCATTATGGGGCTGGATTAGAGGCAGACCACCTCAGGCTCCTTGGCTGGATATAAGAGATGTATTCTGAGATTGGACATCTCCTTAGGCAGCAGAGAGAGAGAGGGTGGGGTGGGGGGGAGGAGGAGGAGAGAGAGAGAGAGAAATAGAGAGAGGGAGACAACAGCAGCACCTAGATATTCTGCACAGATTCTGCCAGACCTGGGCCCTGACAGTAAATCTCAGTAAGACCAAAAAAATGGTGTTCCCAAAAAGGTCCAGTCACCAGGACCACAAATACAGATTTCATCTGGACACCGTTGCACTAGAGCACAGAAAATGCTATACATACCTTGGCCTAACCATCAGCGCCACAGGTAACTTCCACAAAGCTGTGAATGATCTGAGAGACAAGGCAAGAAGGGCATTCTATGCCATCAAAAGGAACATAAAATTCGACATACCAATTAGGATCAGGCTAAAAATACTTGAATCAGTTATAGAGCCCATTGCCCTTTATGGTTTTGAGGTCTGGGGTCCGCTTACCAACCAAGATTTCACAAAATGGGACATACACCAAATTGAGACTCTGCATGCAGATTTCTGCAAAAATATCCCCAGTGTAAAACGTAAAACACCAGATAATGCAGAGCAGAATTAGACCAGGCCCGCTAATTATCAAAATCCAGAAAAGAGCCGTTAAATTCTACAACCACCTAAAAGGAAGCGATTCCCAAACCTTCCATAGTAAAGCCATCACCTACAGAGAGATGAACCTGGAGAAGAGTCCCCTAAGCAAGCTGATCCTGGGGCTCTGTTCACAAACCCAAACACACCCCACAGAGCCCCAGGACAGCAGCACAATTAGACCCAACCAAATCATGACAAAACAAAAAGAGAATTACTTGACACATTGGAAAGAATTAACAAAAAAACTGAGCAAACTAGAATACTATTTGGCCCTAAACAGAGAGTACACAGTAGCAGAATACTTGACACCTGTGACTGACCAAAAATTAAGGAAAGCTCTAACTATGTACAGACTCAGTGAGCATAGCCTTGCTATTGAGAAAGGCTGCCATAGACAGACCTGGCTCTCAAGAGAAGGCAGGCTATGTGCACACTGCCCACAAGATGAGGTGGAAACTGAGCTGCACTTCCTAATCTCCTGCCCAATGTATGACCATATTAGAGACACATATTTCCCTCAGATTACACAGATCCACAAAGAATTCAAAAACAAATCCAATTTTGATAAACTCCCATATGTACTGGGTGAAATTCCACAGGGTTCCATCACAGCAGCAAGATTTGTGACCTGTTGCCACGAGAAAAGGGCAACCAGTGAAGAACAAACACCATTGTAAATACAACCCATTTTTATGTTTAGTTATTTTCCCTTTTGTACTTTAACCATTTTCACATCGTTACAACACTGTATATATACATAATTTGACCTGTCTCTGACAAACTGATCCTAAACTACATCCAGTCAGTTCTCTGTCTCTGACAAACTGATCCCAAACTACATCCAGTCAGTTCACTGTCTCTGACAAACTGATCCTAAACTACATCCAGTCAGTTCTCTGTCTCCGACAAACTGATCCCAAACTACATCCAGTCAGTTCTCTGTCTCTGACAAACTGATCCCAAACTACATCCAGTCAGTTCTCTGTCTCTGACAAACCGATCCCAAACTACATCCAGTCAGTTCTCTGTCTCTGACAAACTGATCCCAAACTACATCCAGTCAGTTCTCTGTCTCTGACAAACTGATCCCAAACTACATCCAGTCAGTTCTCTGTCTCTGACAAACTGATCCCAAACTACATCCAGTCAGTTCTCTGTTCCTGACAAACTGATCCCAAACTACATCCAGTCAGTTCTCTGTCCCTGACAAACTGATCCCAAACTACATCCAGTCAGTTCTCTGTCCCTGACAAACTGATCCCAAACTACATCCAGTCAGTCAGTTCTCTGTCCCTGACAAACTGATCCCAAACTACATCCAGTCAGTTCTCTGTCCCTGACAAACTGATCCCAAACTACATCCAGTCAGTTCTCTGTCTCTGACAAACTGATCCCAAACTACATCCAGTCAGTTCTCTGTCTCTGACAAACTGATCCCAAACTACATCCAGTCAGTTCTCTGTCCCTGACAAACTGATCCCAAACTACATCCAGTCAGTTCTCTGTCTCTGACAAACTGATCCCAAACTACATCCAGTCAGTTCTCTGTCCCTGACAATCTGATCCCAAACTACATCCAGTCAGTCAGTTCTCTGTCCCTGACAAACTGATCCCAAACTACATCCAGTCAGTTCTCTGTCCCTGACAAACTGATCCCAAACTACATCCAGTCAGTTCTCTGTTCCTGACAAACTGATCCTAAACTACATCCAGAAGTCAGTTCTCTGTCTCTGACAAACTGATCCTAAACTACATCCAGTCAGTTCTCTGTCTCTGACAAACTGATCCCAAACTACATCCAGTCAGTTCTCTGTTCCTGACAAACTGATCCTAAACTACATCCAGCAGTCAGTTCTCTGTCTCTGACAAACTGATCCCAAGCTACATCCAGTCAGTTCTCTGTCTGACAAACTTTTCCCAAACTACATCCAGTCAGTTCTCTGTTCCTGACAAACTGATCCTAAACTACATCCAGTCAGTTCTCTGTCTCTGACAAACTGATCCCAAACTACATCCAGAAGTCAGTTCTCTGTCTCTGACAAACTGATCCCAAACTACATCCAGCAGTCAGTTCACTGTCTCTGACAAACTGATCCTAAACTACATCCAGTCAGTTCTCTGTCTCTGACAAACTGATCCCAAACTACATCCAGTCAGTTCTCTGTTCCTAACAAACTGATCCTAAACTACATCCAGTAGTCAGTTCTCTGTCTCTGACAAACTGATCCCAAACTACATCCAGTCAGTTCTCTGTCTCTGACAAACTGATCCCAAACTACATCCAGTCAGTTCTCTGTCTCTGACAAACTGATCCCAAACTACATCCAGTCAGTTCTCTGTTCCTGACAAACTGATCCCAAACTACATCCAGTCAGTTCTCTGTCTCTGACAGACTGATCCTAAACTACATCCAGTCAGTTCTCTGTTCCTGACAAACTGATCCCAAACTACATCCAGTCAGTTCTCTGTCTCTGACAAACTGATCCCAAACTACATCCAGTCAGTTCTCTGTCCCTGACAAACTGATCCCAAACTACATCCAGTCAGTCAGTTCTCTATCCCTGACAAACTGATCCCAAACTACATCCAGTCAGTTCTCTGTCTCTGACAAACTGATCCCAAACTACATCCAGTCAGTCAGTTCTCTGTCCCTGACAAACTGATCCCAAACTACATCCAGTCAGTCAGTTCTCTGTCCCTGACAAACTGATCCCAAACTACATCCAGTCAGTCAGTTCTCTGTCCCTGACAAACTGATCCCAAACTACATCCAGTCAGTCAGTTCTCTATCCCTGACAAACTGATCCCAAACTACATCCAGTCAGTTCTCTGTCCCTGACAAACTGATCCCAAACTACATCCAGAAGTCAGTTCTCTGTCTCTGACAAACTGATCCCAAACTACATCCAGCAGTCAGTTCTCTGTCTCTGACAAACTGATCCCAAACTACATCCAGCAGTCAGTTCTCTGTCCCTGACAAACTGATCCCAAACTACATCCAGAAGTCAGTTCTTTGTCCCTGACAAACTGATCCCAAACTACATCCAGTCAGTTCTCTGTCCCTGACAAACTGATCCCAAACTACATCCAGAAGTCAGTTCTCCGGTTGACCAGACATTATGTTTCTGAAGTTATTACTGACTGATATTGACTGAATGCCTGACTGTGTTCCCAATGCACCATCTGTGAGGCAGTTTCACAAGCTTGGCAGAAGTCCCTTTGAAAGGGACAGTGCTAGCTGTAGGCCTGTGTTTGTTCAGTCTCACAAAACGTCCAAGGTTACCCTCATCTTTACCTGTAGGTAACCTTGATGCTCCACTGCTGATTTTCAGTTAGAGAGGTTCTCCCTGTTTTAACACATGAACGCACTGACACACAAACACACACACACATCACATCACATCACACACACACACACTAGAGGTCGACCGATTATGATTTTTCAACGCCGATACTGATACGAATTATTGGAGGACCAAAAAAGCCGATACCGATTAATCAGACAATTTTTTATTTTTTATTTGTAATAATGACAATTACAACAATACTGAATGAAGAACACTTATTTTAACTTAATATAATACATCAATACAATCAATTTAGCCTCAAATAAATAATGAAACATGTTCATTTTGGTTTAAATAATGCAAAAAACAAAGTGTTGGAGAAGAAAGTAAAGGGCAATATGTGCTATGTAAGAAAGCTAACTTTTCAGTTCCTTGCACAGAACATGAGAACATATGAAAGCTGGTGTTTCCTTTTAACATGAGTCTTCAATATTCCCAGGTAAGAAGTTTTAGGTTGTAGTTTTTGTAGGAATTATGGGACTATTTCCCTCTATACCATTTGTATTTCATTAACCTTTGACTATTGGATGTTCTTATAGGCACTTTAGGATTTCAAGTGTAACAGTATAGCTTCCGTCCCTCTCCTCGCTCCTCCCTGGGCTCGAACCAGCAACACAACGACAACAGCCACCATCGAAGCAGCGTTACCCATGCAGAGCAAGGGGAACAACAACTAGAAGGCTCAAAGTGACGTTTGAAACGCTATTAGCGCGCGCTAACTAGCTAGCCATTTCACATCGGTTACACCAGCCTCATCTCGGGAGTTGATAGGCTTGAAGTCATAAAAAGCGCAATGCTTGACGCACAACGAAGAGCTGCTGGCAAAACGCACGAAAGTGCTGTTTGAATGAATGTTTACACGCCTGCTTCTGCCGACCACCTCTCAGTCAGATACTTAGATACTTGTATGCTTGTATGCTCAGTCAGATACTTAGATACTTGTATGCTCAGTCAGATTATATGCAACGCAGGACACGCTAGATAATATCTAGTAATATCATCAACCATGTGTAGTTAACTAGTGGTTATGATTGATTGTTTTTTATAAGATAAGTTTAACGCTAGCTAGCAACTTACCTTGGCTTACTGCATTCGCGTAACAGGCGGCTGGGTCTGGCTGCTGGGTCTGGCTACTGGGTCTGGCTGCTGGGTCTGACTCCTTGTGGAGTGCAACGAGAGAGAGGCAGGTCGTTATTGCGTTGGACTCGTTAACTGCAATGTTGCAAGATTGGATCCCCCGAGCTGACAAGGTGAAAATCTGTCGTTCTGCCCCTGAACAAGGCAGTTAACCCACCGTTCCTAGACCGTCATTGAAAGTAAGAATGTGTTCTTAACTGAATTGCCTAGTTAAATAAAGGTATATAAAAAATAATACATTTTTTTTTTTAAATCGGCAAATTGGCACCCTAAAATACCGATTTCCGAATGTTATGAAAACTTGAAATCGGCCCAAATTATTTATTAATCATCCCGACTTCTAACACACACACACACATGCACACACCACTACACTGATACTACTGAACCACTACACTGATGCTACTGAACCACTACACTGATATTATGGAACCACTACTACACACTGATACTACTGAACCACTACTACACACTGATATTACTGAACTACGCCACAGACACCACAGCCCAGACTAATGTCTTCATGTAGACCATGTCACAGACCACAACAGACCAGACTACTGTCTCCATGCAGACCATGTCCCAGACCACCACAGACCAGACTACTGTCTCCATGCAGACCATGTCACAGACCACCACAGACCAGACTACTGTCTCCATGCAGACCATGTCACAGACCACCACAGACCAGACTACTGTCTCCATGCAGACCATGTCACAGACCACCACAGACCAGACTACTGTCTCCATGCAGACCACTCCACAGACCACCACAGCCCAGACTAATGTCTCCATGCAGACCATGTCACAGACCACCACCACTGAAAATCTAACTTTTATAAATTCATACTCATACTCAAATAATGTTGTTGATTCAGCTAACACAGACTATTTAAAACTGCTTGCTATTTCCTCATAGAGGATGATGTCATCCTCCTGAGGAGAATGAACTGACCAATCAGCGATCTACCTGCATTAATATTTGCGTATGAACAGTATACGCCCAAACCATTCTGTTGTTGGGGTTCGCCCACAACATTCCAACACAGAAAAAGCTGCTTTTTAACATAATCAATTACCTTGTTTTTTTGTTTGTTTGCAAGGAAAACTATTTCATCATATTATAATTAATTCTAGGTCATATTTCATAGACATCTGAAAACCCTGGAGAGTTAGAGTAAATATGAATAGCGAACCATTCCCCTCCATACACAGCTAAACGGCTGCTGGGTCTGGCTGCTGGGTCTGGCTGCTGCTGGGTCTGGCTGCTGGGTCTGGCTGCTTGGTCTGGCTGCTGCTGGGTCTGGCTGCTGGGTCTGGCTGCTGGGTCTGGCTGCTTGGTCTGGCTGCTTGGTCTGGCTGCTTGGTCTGGCTGCTGGGTCTGGCTGCTGGGTCTGGCTGCTGGGTCTGGCTGCTGGGTCTGGCTGCTGCTGGGTCTGGCTGCTGGGTCTGGCTGCTGGGTCTGGCTGCTGGGTCTGGCTGCTGGGTCTGGCTGCTGGGTCTGGCCGCTGCTGGGTCTGGCTGCTGGGTCTGGCTGCTGGGTCTGGCTGCTGGGTCTGGCTGCTGGGTCTGGCTGCTGGGTCTGGCTGCTGGGTCTGGCTGCTTGGTCTGGCTGCTTGGTCTGGCTGCTTGGTCTGGCTGCTGGGTCTGGCTGCTGGGTCTGGCTGCTGGGTCTGGCTGCTGGGTCTGGCTGCTGCTGGGTCTGGCTGCTGGGTCTGGCTGCTGGGTCTGGCTGCTGGGTCTGGCTGCTGGGTCTGGCTGCTGGGTCTGGCCGCTGCTGGGTCTGGCTGCTGGGTCTGGCTGCTGGGTCTGGCTGCTGGGTCTGGCTGCTGGGTCTGGCTGCTGGGTCTGGCTGCAGCTGGGTCTGGCTGCTGGGTCTGGCTGCTGGGTCTGGCTGCTGCTGGGTCTGGCTGCTGCTGGGTCTGGCTGCTGGGTCTGGCTGCTGGGTCTGGCTGCTGGGTCTGGCTGCTGGGTCTGGCTGCTGCTGGGTCTGGCTGCTGGGTCTGGCTGCTGCTGGGTCTGGCTGCTGGGTCTGGCTGCTGCTGGGTCTGGCTGCTGGGTCTGGCTGCTGGGTCTGGCTGCTGCTGGGTCTGGCTGCTGGGTCTGGCTGCTGCTGGGTCTGGCTGCTGGGTCTGGCTGCTGGGTCTGGCTGCTGCTGGCGTCGTTAAGGACTCGTATTGATTACTTTGTGCTGGGAGAGTTCCTCGTTCTCCATGTCGATTACAGATGTGGTGACTGTTTCACCTCGGTCTGTCTCACTCCGGTTAAACTGTTACTGAGGGAGAGGCGGCGAGCTGCTGATATGGCTTGTGTCCCAAACGGCACCCTATTCAATATACAGTGGACCCTGGTCTAAAGTAGTGCACTATATAGGGAAAAAGGGATGCCATTTGGGTCGCACCTTGGTAAAACACCATTAGTCACTGTTAATGACCTTTTCCAGGGATAGTGTATTGTATGGCATGTTTGCAGTTTGTGGTGCCAATGCACAGTGTGGCGATAAACAGATATTGGTTGTTACTGTCCACATCTCTATGTTTGTTCAGTAAATCAGATGGATTTTGTACGATTTTAGAGAAACGTTCCTACTTGGAGATTCAACAGGAAGACCCACTGCTGCTAACTCTGAATCAAATAACTACCTAATCAAGTGTCAGTATGTTGTTCTTGTAACTATATTTTGTTACTTGGGGCTGAATAGAGAATTCACATTATACGTGTTCTATTCCAGGCCTCCAGACCGATGACAAAACACAGCGTGGGGTATCTTCTACAGACTCGTGTGTGACCATTAGTTGAGCTGGTTTGAGAAAAGTGTTAACGGGAATAGGAATAATAACACCGTCCGTGTGCATTACTGGCTGGGAAATTATCAACAATTAGGCTGCGCTTTGTTCCAGGTCCACAAGATGGCGAACATCAAATGACTGTACAGGAGACCACAGCCATTGATATCACTCCTCTGGAGTCACTGAAGACACTGTAATAAAGTGTTTCTGAGATTATGAATTATTTTTTTAATACAATGTATCACATCATTTAGATTTATGCTCGTGTCAAATTACCCCCTAAATCCGTGCGTAATGTCCGTGCGTAAATGTTTCAGATAGGCTATGGTATTATTGCTACTGGTGTTAAAACAGGCTACTACCGTCATTATCACGCTCAGCATGAATGCCATGATGTAGTCTGTTTAGGTAGGCTGTGAATAGGTGGCAGGCAGCGCGACGTGGTTGGCTGCTGCACCACCGCTGTGTGTAGCCTGCCGTAGCCCCCCCCCCCCCCCCCTCACCCCTGTCAATTGACGGTTTCAGCACTTGACTACAGTTGAAGTCTTTTCCCACATAGACCTATATAATTTCCTGACTAGGCGTTGTTTCTATCCATCCTACAGTATTCTCACCGAGCGAGGAGATGTGCCCGCTATTCTGCACGGAGGGAGGGAGAGCTCTCCTACTCTGTCCTACTGCGCATTTCGCAACGATCTAGGTCTATTTGTTCTCTGGCAAAGCAAGAGGGTCTGGGAAACTCATTCGCTCTCTGTCGTTGGTAATTGTTTTTTTTCTTCTAACTGGTTGAAATCCGTCGTGAGTTCCTTCTTACAAGAAGAAGTAGGCTGAGATTCCTACGGCGCTGAATGAGAGCGAGAGAGAGAGAGGGAGAGAGAGAGACGGAGACAGAGACAGAGAGAGAGAGAGAGAGAGAGAGAGAGGGAGAGAGAGAGACGGAGACAGAGAGAGAGAGAGAGAGAGAGAGAGAGAGAGAGAGACGGAGCGAAAGAGAGAGAGAGACGGAGCGAGAGAGAGTCCTTTATATTGTAGATGTGGGAGCAGCTCTCAATATGAGCACACAGCTCGGAGGGTGAGGACCATCAGTAACAGCATCATCAGCACCAGCACCAGCAGCAATATCAGTCCCCGCGATGGATTGTGTTCTGTGTAACACTTTGTGTGCGCGGAGATGGAGGCCGTGAAGGCAGATAGATAACAATTAGGATAGCATATTCAACTGCAATACCCGAGCTTGTGATTTAAACCGTGATTTCAATCTATCAGGAAAGTTGATTTCGGGCACTTTTATGATTCCGCGTCGCATTTGCTACCGCTGGGCACTTCAACAGGGCATCAGCTGTGCTCATCTCCGCGACATATTTCTGACTATTCTAAGTGGCAGCTATTAGACCTGACTGATGACACTCTGTTATCGGGATTTCGTTTCCCTTTTTCGCCCGGACCCCAACCAAGCCTCATATTCTGATTCGGCAGAGTATGTCTTTGGAGGATAAGCTTGGCAGCAAGGGCTTATCATTCACTCCGATGGGGATAGAGGATAATAACATGAGGAACGGCAGAGGCCTGTCGGACCAATGGGCTGATAGCATGGTGGTTCGGCCCCGGACCACGGAGCGAAGCATCACCGTCCACAAGAAACTGGTCCTGGGGTTCGCCATCTCCATCCTCACCCTCATCGTCGTCACGGCCATCGCGGTTCTCCTCAGCGTCCGGTTCGAGGAGTGCGCGGGGGAGAGTAGCTCACGAGGGGGAAATGGCTCTAACGCCAAGTTCAACGGGTCACGGGATGGGAACGGGAACCACAAAGATGAAGAAGCCCAGCCGTGGAGACACCTCCGGTTACCGACATCTCTCCGGCCCCGGCACTACGACCTGCGTCTCTCAGTGTACATGGATAACTTTACTTTCTCCGGGGAAGTGAACATTGAATTCGAGTGTGTGAACTCTACCAAATTCATAGTGCTTCACACCGACCGCCTCGAGGTGGAGAAAGTGGCGGTTTACTCGGATAATAAAAAACCCGGTGTCATGAGAATCCACCGCCAATTCCATTACCCGGGAAACCAGGTTTATGTGATCGCTTTGCACAGGGAACTGAAGCCCATGAGGACGTATAAAGTAAACATTACTTTCGACGCTCAAATAGAAAGTGAACTCCTGGGATTTTTCCGCAGCTCATATATGCTGCAGGGAGAGAGAAGGTAACCATTTACATTACAGTTACTCTATGCACCCACACCCCATGGCATGATGACGTGTGAGTTAGCGTTGTGTTTATAGCCTGTACAGTCCAATAACCTATAGCCTGTACAGTCCACTAACCTTATCTGTCCCCCCTCCCCCCAAAATGAAACAGATTAGACATTATATTACGAAGCAGCCTTTGATTTTGAACACGTGTTATGCTGACATGTCTGTCTCTCAACCCAAGTGCCTACTTCAAAGCAGCGCGTGACGCTGTCAGCTGAACTCTTTGAGTCCCACAGTAACACGCGCCCGTTTTGGGCTTCAAGCCCCTTTAAAACATTTAGTTCTGTATCCGCTGATAACCAACCATTAGTGTGTGTGATTAATGAGGGACTGCGCCTGTTCCACTCTGACACCCTCTGGTGGCATTTTTTAAATAAAAGCATTACATTGTATAATACCCTTTATAAAGTACATTTTGGTATCAAAACTATACATCCTACAACAGATATGAACAGCCTAGAGCAGTGTTTGTGAGACGGGGAAACGGTGTTTGTGAGATGGGGAAACAGTGTTTGTGAGACAGGGAAACGGTGTTTGTGAGACAGGGAAACTGTGTTTGTGAGACAGGGAAACGGCGTTTGTGAGACAGGGAAACGGTGTTTGTGAGATACCGAAAACGGTGTTTGTGAGACAGGGAAACGGTGTTTGTGAGATACCGAAAACGGTGTTTGTGAGACAGGGAAACGGTGTTTGTGAGACAGGGAAACGGTGTTTGTGAGACAGGGAAAAGGTGTTTGTGAGACAAGGAAATGGTGTTTGTGAGACAGGGAAATGGTGTTTGTGAGACATGGAAACGGTGTTTGTGAGACAGGGAAACGGTGTTTGTGAGATACCGAAAACGGTGTTTGTGAGACAGGAAAACGGTGTTTGTGAGACAGGAAAACGGTGTTTGTGAGACAGGAAAACGGTGTTTGTGAGACAGGAAAACAGTGTTTGTGAGATACCGAAAACGGTTCTCCCAAAAAATATGTTTGTAAATTCCAAACGGTTTGAAAACAAACTGTTATGACCCATCTATGAAGAGCTTCTCACCAACACGCACCGGTTTGGCTCTATGATGAGTCGTTAGAAGGTAAGGGGTTAATCTAGAAGACCATAGTAAATCCCAGGTCATAGTGTCTATAATACTGTAAGGGGTTAATCTAGAAGACCATAGTAAATCCCAGGTCATAGTGTCTATAATACTGTAAGGGGTTAATCTAAAAGACCATAGTAAATCCCAGGTCATAGTGTCTATAATACTGTAAGGGGTTAATCTAGAAGACCATAGTAAATCCCAGGTCATAGTGTCTATAATACTGTAAGGGGTCAATCTAGAAGACCATAGTCAATCCCAGGTCATAGTGTCTATAATACTGTAAGGGGTTCATCTAGAAGACCATAGTAAATCCCAGGTCATAGTGTCTATAATACTGTAAGGGGTTAATCTAGAAGACCATAGTAAATCCCAGGTCATAGTGTCTATAATACTGTAAGGGGTTAATCTTGAAGACCATAGTAAATCCCAGGACATAGTGTCTATAATACTGTAAGGGGTCAATCTAGAAGACCATAGTAAATCCCAGGTCATAGTGTCTATAATACTGTAAGGGGTTAATCTTGAAGACCATAGTAAATCCCAGGACATAGTGTCTATAATACTGTAAGGGGTCAATCTAGAAGACCATAGTAAATCCCAGGTCATAGTGTCTATAATACTGTAAGGGGTTAATCTAGAAGACCATAGTAAATCCCAGGTCATAGTGTCTATAATACTGTAAGGGGTTAATCTAGAAGACCATAGTAAATCCCAGGTCATAGTGTCTATAATACTGTAAGGGGTTAATCTAGAAGACCATAGTAAATCCCAGGTCATAGTGTCTATAATACTGTAAGGGGTTAATCTAGAAGACCATAGTAAATCCCAGGTCATAGTGTCTATAATACTGTAAGGGGTTAATCTAGAAGACCATAGTAAATCCCAGGTCATAGTGTCTATAATACTGTAAGGGGTTAATCTAGAAGACCATAGTAAATCCCAGGTCATAGTGTCTATAATACTGTAAGGGGTTAATCTAGAAGACCATAGTAAATCCCAGGTCATAGTGTCTATAATACTGTAAGGGGTTAATCTAGAAGACCATAGTAAATCCCAGGTCATAGTGTCTATAATACTGTAAGGGGTTAATCTAGAAGACCATAGTAAATCCCAGGTCATAGTGTCTATAATACTGTAAGGGGTTAATCTAGAAGACCATAGTAAATCCCAGGTCATAGTGTCTATAATACTGTAAGGGGTTAATCTAGAAGACCATAGTAAATCCCAGGACATAGTGTCTATAATACTGTAAGGGGTTAATCTAGAAGACCATAGTAAATCCCAGGACATAGTGTCTATAATACTGTAAGGGGTTAATCTAGAAGACCATAGTAAATCCCAGGACATAGTGTCTATAATACTGTAAGGGGTTAATCTAGAAGACCATAGTAAATCCCAGGACATAGTGTCTATAATACTGTAAGGGGTTAATCTAGAAGACCATAGTAAATCCCAGGACATAGTGTCTATAATACTGTAAGGGGTTAATCTAGAAGACCATAGTAAATCCCAGGTCATAGTGTCTATAATACTGTAAGGGGTTAATCTAGAAGACCATAGTAAATCCCAGGTCATAGTGTCTATAATACTGTAAGGGGTTAATCTAGAAGACCATAGTAAATCCCAGGTCATAGTGTCTATAATACTGTAAGGGGTTAATCTAGAAGACCATAGTAAATCCCAGGTCATAGTGTCTATAATACTGTAAGGGGTTAATCTAGAAGACCATAGTAAATCCCAGGTCATAGTGTCTATAATACTGTAAGGGGTTAATCTAGAAGACCATAGTACATCCCAGGTCATAGTGTCTATAATACTGTAAGGGGTTAATCTAGAAGACCATAGTAAATCCCAGGTCATAGTGTCTATAATACTGTAAGGGGTTAATCTAGAAGACCATAGTAAATCCCAGGACATAGTGTCTATAATACTGTAAGGGGTTAATCTAGAAGACCATAGTAAATCCCAGGACATAGTGTCTATAATACTGTAATAAACTCACATAGTTTCTGTCACAAACTCCATACAGTCGTCAGCGACTAGTTGGATGCTAATTTCCCACTGAGCAAACGATTTCTGTACTTACAGAATTCTTATAAATTACATTTTATAATGTTTTTTGCTCGGTTTAACTTTTTTTCCCTCCAATTAAACTCACGAATGCAACTGTTTGTCAAATATTTTTTTGCCTTGGTTCTCATGAAAAACAAAAATGGGTAAAACGTGTCAATGTTTTGTACTGTAAATATGAGGGCAGACTAAGCAGATGAATGAAAGGAGTGAGTTTCTGCATCTTCACTGTGGTAGACCAGGAACCAATGGAGTTATTAACAAGGAAACTATTTCAAGATAAACACGGACAAATATATATTTACATGTGTTACTTTTTGGACCGCACCCCAACTGGCTTTTCATGCCCGACGATCACGCAGGTGGAATTCAGTCCATCTACTCTTACTTCTGTTGAGTTCTACCAACATGTTTCCTAAATTGATATTTGCAAAGAAGTGCCTTAGTGAATGAGTCTGTTCGGTCTACATCTGCAGTGTTAGTTTGCATGGAGTAACATATTGGCATTCATTTCAGAGTAAATAGGCAGTTAAGCGCTCTCAGCAGTGTATGTCCTTCTGGGAGCCTCTGTCCAATATTCACAATATTCACTGTATCTGCAGGCCTCACTCCATACGGCACTGTATCTGCAGGCCTCACTCCATACTGCACTGTATCTGCAGGCCTCACTCTATACGGCACTGTATCTGCAGGCCTCACTCCATACGGCACTGTATCTGCAGGCCTCACTCCATACGGCACTGTATCTGCAGGCCTC
>NC_048585.1:2830000-2867500 GCF_013265735.2 Oncorhynchus mykiss
ACTGCCTATCACAACTCCCTATCACAGCTCCCTGTCACAACTCCCTGTCACAACTCCCTGTCACAACTCCCTGTCACAACTCCCTGTCATGCCAACTCCCTGTCACAACTCCCTATCATAAGTCCCTATCACAACTCCCTGTCACAACTCCCTGTCACAACTCCCTGTCACAGCTCCCTATCACAGCTCCCTATCACAACTCCCTGTCACAACTCCCTATCACAGTTCCCTATCACAACTCCCTGTCACAACTCCCTGTCACAGCTCCCTGTCACAACTCCCTGTCACAACTCCCTGTCACAACTCCCTGTCACAGCGCCCTGTCACAACTCCCTGTCACAACTCCCTGTCACAACTCCCTGTCACAGCTCCCTGTCACAACTCCCTGTCACAACTCCCTGTCACAGCTCCCTGTCACAGCTCTCTATCACAGCTCCCTATCACAGCTCCCTGTCACAACTCCCTGTCACAGCTCTCTATCACAGCTCTCTATCACAGCTCCCTGTCACAACTCCCTGTCACAACTCCCTGTCACAGCTCTCTATCACAACTCCCTGTCACAGCTCCCTGTCACAGCTCCCTGTCACAACTCCCTGTCACAGCTCTCTATCAAAACTCCCTGTCACAACTCCCTGTCACAACTCCCTATCAAAGCTCCCTGTCACAGCTCCCTGTTACAGCTCCCTGTCACAGCTCCCTGTCACAACTCCCTGTCACAACTCCCTATCACAACTCCCTATCACAGCTCCCTGTCACAACTCCCTATCACAGCTCCCTGTCACAACTCCCTGTCACAACTCCCTGTCACAGCTCTCTATCACAACTCCCTGTCACACCTCCCTGTCACAGCTCCCTGTCACAACTCCCTGTCACAGCTCTCTATCAAAACACCCTGTCACAGCTCACTGTCACACCTCCCTATCACAACTCCCTGTCACAACTCCCTGTCACAACTCCCTATCACAGCTCCCTGTCACAGCTCCCTGTCACAGCTCCCTGTCACAGCTCCCTGTCACAACTCCCTATCACAACTCCCTATCACAGCTCCCTGTCACAACTCCCTATCACAACTCCCTATCACAACTCCCTGTCACAACTCCCTATCACAGTTCCCTATCACAACTCCCTGTCACAGCTCTCTGTCACAGATCCATGTCACAACTCCCTATCACAGCTCCCTGTCACAACTCCCTATCACAGCTCCCTGTCACAACTCCCTGTCACAACTCCCTGTCACAACTCCCTATCACAACTCCCTATCACAACTCCCTGTCACAGCTCCCTGTCACAACTCCCTGTCACAACTCCCTATCACAGCTCCCTATCACAGCTCCCTGTCACAACTCCCTGTCATTTTTTTTATTTTTATTTTATTTCACCTTTATTTAACCAGGTAGGCTAGTTGAGAACAAGTTCTCATTTGCAACTGCGACCTGGCCAAGATAAGGCATAGCAGTGTGAACAGACAACACAGAGTTACACATGGAGTAAACAATTAACAAGTCAATAACACAGTAGAAAAAAAGGGGAGTCTATATATACATTGTGTGCAAAAGGCATGAGGTAGGCAAATAATTACAATTATGCAGATTAACACTGGAGTGATAAATGATCAGATGGTTATGTACAGGTAGAGATATTGGTGTGCAAAAGAGCAGAAAAATAAAAATAAATAAATAAAAACAGTATGGGGATGAGGTAGGTGAAAATGGGTGGGCTATTTACCAATAGACTATGTACAGCTGCAGCGATCGGTTAGCTGCTCAGATAGCAGATGTTTGAAGTTGGTGAGGGAGATAAAAGTCTCCAACTTCAGCGATTTTTGCAATTCGTTCCAGTCACAGGCAGCAGAGAACTGGAACGAAAGGCGGCCAAATGAGGTGTTGGCTTTAGGGATGATCAGTGAGATACACCTGCTGGAGCGCGTGCTACGGATGGGTGTTGCCATCGTAACCAGTGAACTGAGATAAGGCGGAGCTTTACCTAGCATGGACTTGTAGATGACCTGGAGCCAGTGGGTCTGGCGACGAATATGTAGCGAATATGTCATGTTTAGCTTGCCAATGGATGGAGTTGTTGAGAGCACAAACAGATGTGTGATCAGGCTGAGTGAACTCAACGTGCTGTAGGTGGTTAGTTCCCATCCCTGTCCATGCCCACTGATACTCTACTTCACCTGGACTGTCTTGTCTAGTGAGCCAGAGGTCTTTCTTTTACTGTAGGAGAAAATAGTGTTTTCTCCGCAGCGTGCAGGCGTTTGCCAGACATAGCCTAGCGAAGCTGGAGATGGTCCAGCCAGGTTCTGTCGGGTTCAGCATCATCCCAAACACACTTAACGCCCTTCACAAATGTACTAATACCTCCTTCGATCCGCTGCCTTCCCCTGCCTCCTCCTGCCTCCTCCTGCCTCCCCCTGCCTTACCCTGCCTCACCCTGCCTCTCCCTGCCTCCTCCTGCCTCACCCTGCCTCCCCCTGCCTCACCCTGCCTCTCCCTGCCTCCTCCTGCCTCCCGCTGCCTCCCCCTGCCTCCTCCTGCCTTACCCTGCCTCTCCCTGCCTCCTCCTGCCTTACCCTGCCTCTCCCTGCCTCCTCCTGCCTTACCCTGCCTCTCCCTGCCTCCTCCTGCCTTACCCTGCCTCTCCCTGCCTCCTCCTGCCTTACCCTGCCTCTCCCTGCCTCCTCCTGCCTTACCCTGCCTCTCCCTGCCTCCTCCTGCCTCCCGCTGCCTCCCCCTGCCTCCTCCTGCCTCACCCTGCCTCTCCCTGCCTCCTCCTGCCTTACCCTGCCTCCCCCTGCCTCACCCTGCCTCTCCCTGCCTCCTCCTGCCTCCCGCTGCCTCACCCTGCCTCACCCGGCCTCACCCTGCCTCCTCATGCCTCCCCCTGCCTCCCCCTGCCTCCCCTGCCTCCCCCTGCCTCTCCTCTGCTCTCCTGTCATCTCTACAATAAGAGTAGCCTGCTGGGCCTTTCAGCCTCTGACAACCTCTCTCTCTCTCTCTATCTACCTCTCTCTCTACCTCTCTCTCTCTACCTCTCTCTCTCTCTACCTCTCTCTCTCTCTACCTCTCTCTCTCTCTACCGCTCTCTCTCTACCTCTCTCTCTCTCTACTTCTCTCTCTCTCTACCTCTCTCTCTCTACCTCTCTCTCTACCTCTCTCTACCTCTCTCTTTCACTCTCTCTACCTCTCTCTACCTCTCTCTACCCCTCAGCTGCCTGTGAGTATTGTGCCTGGTCTTTCTCTGATTTTAAGGGTTTAGGGAGTGAAAGCCAAAACCTGATACAAACTTTGCTTTTCCTTTGAAAAACTTGGAGACATGGGGTTCTTTTGGCTTTCAGCCACAGAGCAGCACTCCAAGGCGGTCGGAAGTTGGCTGGCAACTGATAGCATGGAGAAATGGAGGGATGGAGGGATAGAGAGATGGAGAGATAGAGGGAGGAGGGAAGGAGTGATCATAGGATGTAGGGAATGGAGGGATCAAGGGAATGAGAAATGGAGGGAGGAGGGAAGGAGTGAACATAGGATGTAGGGAATGGAGGGATCAAGGGAATGAGAAATGGCGGGAGGAGGTAAGGAGTGAACATAGGATGTAGGGAATGGAGGGATCAAGGGAATGAGAAATGGAGGGAGGAGGTAAGGAGTGAACATAGGATGTAGGGAATGGAGGGATCAAGGGAATGAGAAATGGAGGGAGGAGGGAAGGAGTGAAAATAGGATGTAGGGAATGGAGGGATCAAGGGAATGAGAAATGGAGGGAGGAGGTAAGGAGTGAACATAGGATGTAGGGAATGGAGGGATCAAGGGAATGAGAAATGGAGGGAGGAGGGAAGGAGTGAACATAGGATGTAGAGAATGGAGGGATCAAGGGAATGAGAAATGGAGGGAGGAGGGAAGGAGTGAACATAGGATGTAGGGAATGGAGGGATCAAGGGAATGAGAAATGGAGGGAGGAGGGAAGGAGTGAACATAGGATGTAGAGAATGGAGGGATCATAGGATGTAGGGAATGGAGGGATCGTGGGAATGAGAAATGGAGAGAGGATGGAAGGAGTGATCATAGGATGTAGAGAATGGAGGGATCAAGGGAATGAGAAATGGAGGGAGGAGGGAAGGAGTGAACATAGGATGTAGAGAATGGAGGGATCAAGGGAATGAGAAATGGAGGGAGGAGGGAAGGAGTGAACATAGGATGTAGAGAATGGAGGGATCAAGGGAATGAGAAATGGAGGGAGGAGGGAAGGAGTGATCATAGGATGTAGAGAATGGAGGGATCATAGGATGTAGAGAATGGAGGGATCAAGGGAATGAGAAATGGAGGGAGGAGGGAAGGAGTGAACATAGGATGTAGAGAATGGAGGGATCATAGGATGTAGAGAATGGAGGGATCAAGGGAATGAGAAATGGAGGGAGGAGGGAAGGAGTGAACATAGGATGTAGAGAATGGAGGGATCATAGGATGTAGGGAATGGAGGGATCAAGGGAATGAGAAATGGAGAGAGGAGGGAAGGAGTGATCATAGGATGTAGAGAATGGAGGGATCAAGGGAATGAGAAATGGAGAGAGGAGGGAAGGAGTGATCATAGGATGTAGAGAATGGAGGGATCAAGGGAATGAGAAATGGAGGGAGGAGGGAAGGAGTGATCATAGGATGTAGAGAATAGAGGGATCAAGGGAATGAGAAATGGAGGGAGGAGGGAAGGAGTGAACATAGGATGTAGGGAATGGAGGGATCAAGGGAATGAGAAATGGAGAGAGGAGGGAAGGAATGAACATAGGATGTAGGGAATGGAGGGATCAAGGGAATGAGAAATGGAGAGAGGAGGGAAGGAGTGATCATAGGATGTAGGGAATGGAGGGATCAAGGGAATGAGAAATGGAGAGAGGGCTAATGGAGATGGAGCTTAATTGCCTTTTTTAATTGATATTGAGATGATTGTTCAGGCAGCGTGAGACCTAGATTAGCTTAGTCATTAAAACAACGACATGTTTATGTCAGGGAATACATTTATGCTGTGTCTCCATTCCATATGACTTCTTCCCAAGGGTCTGTGTAGGATCATAATCTGCTCTGTACATTCATGAATTATGAGAAGAGAGTTCCGTTACACCAGAGTACTGAGTACTGATATATCAGAGTTAAGACAGTATAGAAGAGAGGACTGATATATCAGAGTTAAGACAGTATATAGTAGAGTACTGTTATATCAGAGTTAACTCAGACAGTATATAGTAGAGTACTGATATATCAGTGTTTAGACAGTATATAGTAGAGACAGTATATAGTAGAGAGAGTATATAGTAGAGGACTGATATATCAGAGTTAAGACAGTATATATCAGAGTTTAGACAGTATATAGTAGAGACAGTATACAGTAGAGGACTGATATATCAGAGTTTAGACAGTATATAGTAGAGACAGTATATAGTAGAGTACTGATATATCAGTGTTTAGACAGTATATAGTAGAGTACTGATATATCAGAGTTTAGACAGTATATAGTAGAGACAGTATATAGTAGAGACAGTATATAGTAGAGGACTGATACATCAGAGTTTAGACAGTATATAGTAGAGACAGTATATAGTAGAGACAGTATATAGTAGAGGACTGATATATCAGAGTTTAGACAGTATATAGTAGAGACAGTATATAGTAGAGTACTGATACATCAGTTAAGACAGTATATAGTAGAGTACTGATATATCAGAGTTTAGACAGTATATAGTAGAGACAGTATATAGCAGAGTACTGATATATCAGAGTTAAGACAGTATATAGTAGAGTACTGATATATCAGAGTTTAGACAGTATATAGTAGAGGACTGATATATCAGAGTTTAGACAGTATATAGTAGAGACAGTATACAGTAGAGACAGTATATAGTAGAGACAGTAGATAGTAGAGTACTGATATATCAGCGTTTAGACAGTATATAGTAGAGACAGTATATATCAGAGTTTAGACAGTATATAGTAGAGACAGTATATAGTAGAGGACTGATATATCAGAGTTTAGACAGTATATAGTAGAGACAGTATATAGTAGAGTACTGATATATCAGAGTTAAGACAGTATATAGTAGAGTACTGATATATCAGAGTTTAGACAGTATATAGTAGAGACAGTATATAGTAGAGAGAGTATATAGTAGAGGACTGATATATCAGAGTTAAGACAGTATATAGTAGAGACAGTATATATCAGAGTTTAGACAGTATATAGTAGAGACAGTATACAGTAGAGGACTGATATATCAGAGTTTAGACAGTATATAGTAGAGACAGTATATAGTAGAGTACTGATATATCAGAGTTAAGACAGTATATAGTAGAGTACTGATATATCAGAGTTTAGACAGTATATAGTAGAGACAGTATATAGTAGAGACAGTATATAGTAGAGGACTGATATATCAGAGTTTAGACAGTACATAGTAGAGTACTGATATATCAGAGTTTAGACAGTATATAGTAGAGACAGTATATAGTAGAGAACTGATATATCAGAGTTTAGACAGTATGTAGTAGAGTACTGATATATCAGAGTTTAGACAGTATATAGTAGAGTACTGATATATCAGAGTTTAGACAGTATATTGTAGAGACAGTATATAGTAGAGGACTGATATATCAGAGTTTAGACAGTATATAGTAGAGTACTGATATATCAGAGTTTAGACAGTATATAGTAGAGTACTGATATATCAGAGTTTAGACAGTATGTAGTAGAGACAGTATATAGTAGAGACAGTATATAGTAGAGTACTGATATATCAGAGTTTAGACAGTATATAGTAGAGTACTGATATATCAGAGTTTAGACAGTATATAGTAGAGTACTGATATATCAGAGTTTAGACAGTATATAGTAGAGTACTGATATATCAGAGTTTAGACAGTATGTAGTAGAGACAGTATATAGTAGAGACAGTATATAGTAGAGTACTGATATATCAGAGTTTAGACAGTATATAGTAGAGTACTGATATATCAGAGTTTAGACAGTATATAGTAGAGTACTGATATATCAGAGTTTAGACAGTATATAGTAGAGTACTGATATATCAGAGTTTAGACAGTATATAGTAGAGTACTGATATATCAGAGTTTAGACAGTATGTAGTAGAGACAGTATATAGTAGAGACAGTATATAGTAGAGTACTGATATATCAGAGTTTAGACAGTATATAGTAGAGTACTGATATATCAGAGTTTAGACAGTATGTAGTAGAGGACTGATATATCAGAGTTTAGACAGTATATAGTAGAGTACTGATATATCAGAGTTTAGACAGTATATAGTAGAGTACTGATATATCAGAGTTTAGACAGTATGTAGTAGAGACAGTATATAGTAGAGACAGTATATAGTAGAGTACTGATATATCAGAGTTTAGACAGTATATAGTAGAGACAGTATATAGTAGAGTACTGATATATCAGAGTTAAGACAGTATATAGTAGAGTACTGATATATCAGAGTTTAGACAGTATATAGTAGAGACAGTATATAGTAGAGACAGTATATAGTAGAGGACTGATATATCAGAGTTTAGACAGTATATAGTAGAGTACTGATATATCAGAGTTTAGACAGTATATAGTAGAGTACTGATATATCAGAGTTTAGACAGTATATAGTAGAGTACTGATATATCAGAGTTTAGACAGTATATAGTAGAGACAGTATATAGTAGAGAACTGATATATCAGAGTTTAGACAGTATGTAGTAGAGTACTGATATATCAGAGTTTAGACAGTATATAGTAGAGTACTGATATATCAGAGTTTAGACAGTATATAGTAGAGACAGTATATAGTAGAGTACTGATATATCAGAGTTTAGACAGTATATAGTAGAGACAGTATATAGTAGAGGACTGATATATCAGAGTTTAGACAGTATATAGTAGAGTACTGATATATCAGAGTTTAGACAGTATATAGTAGAGTACTGATATATCAGAGTTTAGACAGTATGTAGTAGAGACAGTATATAGTAGAGACAGTATATAGTAGAGTACTGATATATCAGAGTTTAGACAGTATATAGTAGAGTACTGATATATCAGAGTTTAGACAGTATATAGTAGAGTACTGATATATCAGAGTTTAGACAGTATATAGGAGAGACAGTATATAGTAGAGGACTGATATATCAAAGTTTAGACAGTATATAGTAGAGTACTGATATATCAGAGTTTAGACAGTATGTAGTAGAGGACTGATATATCAGAGTTTAGACAGTATATAGTAGAGTACTGATATATCAGAGTTTAGACAGTATATAGTAGAGACAGTATATAGTAGAGACAGTATATAGTAGAGTACTGATATATCAGAGTTTAGACAGTATATAGTAGAGACAGTATATAGTAGAGTACTGATATATCAGAGTTAAGACAGTATATAGTAGAGTACTGATATATCAGAGTTTAGACAGTATATAGTAGAGACAGTATATAGTAGAGACAGTATATAGTAGAGGACTGATATATCAGAGTTTAGACAGTATATAGTAGAGTACTGATATATCAGAGTTTAGACAGTATATAGTAGAGTACTGATATATCAGAGTTTAGACAGTATATAGTAGAGACAGTATATAGTAGAGAACTGATATATCAGAGTTTAGACAGTATATAGTAGAGACAGTATATAGTAGAGGACTGATATATCAGAGTTTAGACAGTATATAGTAGAGACAGTATATAGTAGAGGACTGATATATCAGAGTTTAGACAGTATATAGTAGAGTACTGATATATCAGAGTTTTACAGAATGTAGTAGAGACAGTATATAGTAGAGACAGTATATAGTAGAGTACTGATATATCAGAGTTTAGACAGTATATAGTAGAGACAGTATATAGTAGAGGACTGATATATCAGAGTTTAGACAGTATATAGTAGAGTACTGATATATCAGAGTTTAGACAGTATGTAGTAGAGGACTGATATATCAGAGTTTAGACAGTATATAGTAGAGTACTGATATATCAGAGTTTAGACAGTATATAGTAGAGACAGTATATAGTAGAGTACTGATATATCAGAGTTTAGACAGTATATAGTAGAGACAGTATATAGTAGAGGACTGATATATCAGAGTTTAGACAGTATATAGTAGAGTACTGATATATCAGAGTTTAGACAGTATGTAGTAGAGGACTGATATATCAGAGTTTAGACAGTATATAGTAGAGTACTGATATATCAGAGTTTAGACAGTATATAGTAGAGTACTGATATATCAGAGTTTAGACAGTATATAGTAGAGTACTGATATATCAGAGTTTAGACAGTATATAGTAGAGTACTGATATATCAGAGTTTAGACAGTATATAGTAGAGTACTGATATATCAGAGTTTAGACAGTATATAGTAGAGTACTGATATATCAGAGTTTAGACAGTATATAGTAGAGACAGTATATAGTAGAGACAGTATATAGTAGAGACAGTAAATAGTAGAGACAGTATATAGTAGAGACAGTATATAGTAGAGACAGTATGTAGTAGAGGACATGATGCTGTTCTTTTCCCTGGTCAAGTGCTGCCATTTATCCTTCTAAGTTGAACGTTTCTCTGGCGTCTCTTCGTCTCTAGGCCTTTAATTCATAGTATTTATCTCCAGTGCTTTTTCAATAAAGAGGCCATCCCATTGATAAACATCCCCTCTATGACCAACTAATAACTGCCTAGCTTTACTGTCTGACAGGACACCGATCCCTTGCTTTGTGTGTGTATTTGTTAAATAAAGTTAAATAAAGGTTGAATAAAATGTGTGTGTGTGTGTGTGTGTGTACATGTGTGTGTGAATGTGTGTATCTTTTTAGTGTGTCTGGCTGTGTTTGTGTGCATGTGTGTGTTAGGCAGCGTTTACACAGGCAGCCCAATTCTGATCTCTTTTTTTTTCATTTTTTTTTCGTTTTACAAATTGGTCTTTTGAGCTCTGAAAAAAAAAAGGTCAGATGTGAAAAGATTAGATGTGATTGGTCAAAAGATCTAATAGTGGAAAAAAAGATCAGAATTAAGCTGCCTGTTTAAACGCTGCCTTTGTGTCTGATGACGGACCGATCCCTCAGTGTTAACAGTGCTAAACCAGATTCACCACCAGATTTCCAATCAGCCTAACTGTCAGTTTATCAGGCTCCTACTGATTCTGATAGCCCTTTAAATGTCACCGTGGGAGGGCCAAACGCCCTCTGAAGGACCGCTCCCCCCTCTCTCCCTCCTCTCTCCCCCCTCTCTCAACCTCTTCCTAGCTGTGACGTCCACTAGGTAAAGAAACTGTGTGGATTACGGTGTTATGGTTGGACTACCCAGGTTCATCCTAAAGGCAAAGCAGAGGGCTGTTCAGCCAGACAGCCAGTCAGCTAGTCAGCCAGTCAGCTAGTCAGCCAGTCAGCCAGTCAATCTGTCATTCAGTCAGCCAGTCAGCCAGTCAGCTAGTCAGCCAGTCAGCCAGTGATTCAGTCAGCCAGTCAATCTGTCATTCAGTCAGCCAGTCAGCCAGTCAGCCAGTCAATCTGTCATTCAATCAGCCAGTCAGCCAGACAGCCAGTCAGCTAGTCAGCTAGTCAGCTAGTCAGCTAGTCAGCCAGTCAATCTGTCATTCAGTCAGCTAGTCAGCTAATCAGCCAGTGATTCAGTCAGCTAGTCAGCCAGTGAGCCAGTCAGCCAGTGATTCAGTCAGCCAGTCAATCTGTCATTCAGTAAGCCAGTCAGCTAGTCAGCCAGTGATTCAGTCAGCCAGTCAATCTGTCATTCAGTCAGCCAGTCAGCCAGTCAATCTGTCATTCGGTCAGCCAGTCAGCTAGTCAGCCAGTCAGCCAGTCAATCTGTCATTCAGTCAGCCAGTCAGCTAGTCAGCCAGTGATTCAGTCAGCCAGTCAATCTGTCATTCAGTCAGCCAGTCAGCCAGTCAGCCAGTCAATCTGTCATTCAGTCAGCCAGTCAGCTAGTCAGCCAGTGATTCAGTCAGCCAGTCAATCTGTCATTCAGTCAGCCAGTCAGCCAGTCAGCTAGTCAGCCAGTCAGCTAGTCAATCTGTCATTCAGTCAGCCAGTCAGCCAGTCAGCCAGTCAGCTAGTCAATCTGACGTTCGGTCAGCCAGTCAGCTAGTCAGCCAGTCAGCCAGTCAATCTGTCATTCAGTCAGCCAGTCAGCCAGTGATTCAGTCAGCCAGTCAATCTGTCAGCCAGTCAGCCAGTCAGCCAGTCAGCCAGTCAATCTATCATTCGGTCAGCTAGTCGGCCAGTCATTCAGTCAGCCAGTCAGCCAGTCAGCTATTCAGCCAGTCAATCTGTCATTTGGTCAGCTAGTCGGCCAGTCATTCAGTCAGCCAGACAATCTGTCATTCAGTCAGCCAGTCAGTCAGCCAGTCAACCAGTCAGCCAGTCAACCAGTCAGCCAGTCAGCCAGTCAAACAGTCAACCAGTCATTTAGTCAGCCAGTCAGCTAGTCAGCTAGTCAGAGAGTCAGCCCAACCTCAGCATTGTATAAACAAACAGACAACAGCCTGGTCTAAAGTAGTACACTATATAGGGAATATGGCTCTGGTCTAAAGTAGTACACTATATAGGGAATAGGGCTCTGGTCTAAAGTAGTGCTCTATATAGGGAATAGGGCTCTGGTGTAAAGTAGTGCACTATATAGGGAATAGGGCTCTGGTCTAAAGTAGTGTACTATATAGGGAATAGGGCTCTGGTCTAAAGTAGTGTACTATATAGGGAATAGGGCTCTGGTCTAAAGTAGTGCTCTATATAGGGAATAGGGCTCTGGTTTAAAGTAGTGCACTACATAGGGAATAGGGTGCCATTTGGGATGCTTGCTGAGTCAGAGCCTTCAGTCACACAGGAATACATTAGAGAGGCTCTATGATGAAAGCAGGCCAGCTCTCAGGGTTTAGGGAGAGAGATGCTTGCTGGTCTCCCTTTATATCCCTGACGTCCACAGCAGAGGATGGACTGATGAAAGAGAGGATGGAGGGATGAAAAAGAGGTCTGGTCCCTGTAGAGGTAAAGGCCAGGTCTCCTCCACCTCCCTCCCTCCTTCCTCCTCCTCCTCCTCCTCCTCTCCTCAGTGGTTTGAGATGCTTTGATACTCTGTAATCCAGCTGTCTGGTTATTAAACAGTGTGTTGGATGATGTTGGAAATCACTGCTTCAATCACTGACATCAATAACATCACTAACATCATGACTGTGGCTTACTTAACTCAGAGCCCCCCCCCCCCCCCCCCCCCTCCTTAACTTCCTATTCCAACCACACACACACACACACACACGGACACACACGGACACACACACACACACACACACGGACACACACACACACACACACACACGGACACACACGGACACACACGGACACACACACACACACACACACGGACACACACACACACACACACACACATACACACTCACAATCCCCCCCTCTCCTCCCCCCACTGCCAATCTAACTGAGAGGAGAGGCTCCCAGACCTATTCTCAGAACTCCTGATGCTGCACTTTATTCTCTCAGGCTCTGTCTCTGGAATGATAATTACAAGGTTTTGGAACAGGAAAGTAGGAAAATAATAATAATACAAAAACTAATGTTTGGGAAACAAGTGTAAAAATAGCAAATAAAACCTCATACTGTTAATAAGATTCTGACTATTTTTTAGAATGTAATTTAGTCACTAACTGTGACTATGTGGAGTCTTGGAATAGACTACAGGACAGGAAGTTAACAAACCGGCTGTCATTTATGAGATTGTTACTGTGACCATGTCTCTGTAGCGATGAGTCGCTCTATAATGAGCTGACGTGGGCACCAGTTCAGCTGTAGCACTGCGAAGGGTGGCTTTCAAATGAAGCCAAGACTTCTTTCAAATGAAGCCAAGACTTCTTTCAAATTAAACCAAGACTTCTTTTAAATGAAGCCAAGACTTCTTTCAAATGAAACCAAGACTTCTTTCAAGTGAAACCAAGACTTCTTTCAAGTGAAACCAAGACTTCTTTCAAGTGAAACCAAGACTTCTTTCAAATGAAGCCAAGACTTCTTTCAAATGAAACCAAGACTTCTTTCAAATGAAGCCAAGACTTCTTTCAAATGAAACCAAGACTTCTTTCAAGTGAAACCAAGACTTCTTTCAAGTGAAACCAAGACTTCTTTCAAATGAAGCCAAGACTTCTTTCAAATGAAGCCAAGACTTCTTTCAAGTGAAACCAAGACTTCTCCACAGCAAAAGCTGCTAGGAGCAGCTATTATTGATCAAATATATGTAATATATACAGTACCAGTTTGGACACACATACTCA
Source organism: Oncorhynchus mykiss (assembly GCF_013265735.2). Lineage (NCBI taxonomy): Eukaryota > Metazoa > Chordata > Actinopteri > Salmoniformes > Salmonidae > Oncorhynchus > Oncorhynchus mykiss. Next base: position 2,843,314 of record NC_048585.1, read on the forward strand.
TTCTTAATTTTTAAAATATTTTCTACATTGTAGAATAATACTGAAGACATCACAACTATGAAATAACACATATGGAATCATGTAGTAACCAAAAAAGGGTTAAACATGTCAAAATATATTTGAGATTCTTCACAGTAGCCACCCTTTTCATTGACAGCTTTGCACACTCTTGGCATTCTCTCAACCAGCTTCATGAGGTAGTCAGTCACCTGAAACACATTTCAATTAACAGGTGCACCTTGTTAAAAGTTCATATTTAGAATAAAAGTTATTCTTAATGAGTTTGAGCCAATCAGTTGTGTTGTGACAAGGTAGGGGTGGTATACAGAAGATAGCCCTATTTGGTAGAAGACCAAGTCCATATTATGTCAAGAACAGCTCAAATAAGCAAAGAGAAACGACAGTCCATCATTACTTTTAAGACATGAAGGTCAGTCAATCCGGAACATTTCAAGAACCTTGAAAGTTTCTTCAAGTGCAGATGCAAAAACCATCAAGCGCTATGATGAAACTGGCTCTCATGAGGACCGCCACAGGAAAGGAAGACCCAGAGTTACCTCTGCTGCAGAGGATTAGTTCATCAGAGTTACCAGCCCCAGAAATTGCAAGCCAAATAAATGCTTCACAGAGTTCAAGTAACAGACACAACACAACATCAACTGTTCAGAGGAGACCGTGAATCAGGCCTTCATGGTCAAATTGCTGCAAAGAAACCACTACTAAAGGACACCAATAATAAGAGACTAGCTTGGGCCAGACTGGTGGAAATCTGTCCTTTGGTCTGATGAGTCTAAAGTTGAGATTTTTTGGTTCCAACCGCCATGTCTTTGTGAGACGCAGAGTAGGTGAACGGTTGATCTCCGCATGTGTGGTTCCCACCGTGATGGTGTGGGGGGTGCTTTGCTGGTGACACTGTCAGTGATTTATTTAGAATTCAAGGCACACATAACCAGCATGGCTACCACAGCATTCTGCAGCGATACACCATCCCATCTGGTTTGCTCTTAGTGGGACTATCATATGTTTTTCAACAGGACAATGACCCAAAACACACCTCCAGGCTGTGTAAGGGCTATTTAACCAAGAAGGAGAGTGATGGTGCTGCATCAGATGAACTGGCCTCCACAATCACCCGACCTCAACCCAATTGTGATGGTTTGGGATGAGTTGGACCGCAGAGTGAAGGAAAAACAGTGCTCAGCATATGTGGGAACTCCTTCAAGACTGCTGGAAAAGCATTCCAGGTGAAGCTGGTTGCCAAGAGCAAAGCTGTCATCAAGGCAAAGGGTGGAGAAGAATCTAAAATCTATAATATTTTTCTATTTTAACACTTTTTTAATTACTGAATCAAATCAAAGTTTATTGGTCACGTGCGCCGAATACAACAGGTAGACCGTACAGTGAAATGCTGAATTACAACATGTAGACCTTACAGTGAAATGCTGAATACAACAGGTAGATCTTACAGTGAAATGCTGAATACAACAGGTAGACCGTACAGTGAAATGCTGAATACAACAGGTGTAGTAGACCTTACAGTGAAATGCTGAATACAACAGGTGTAGTAGACCTTACAGTGAAATGCTGAATACAACAGGTGTAGTAGACCTCACAGTGAAATGCTGAATACAACAGGTGTAGTAGACCTCACAGTGAAATACTGAATACAACAGGTGTAGTAGACCTCACAGTGAAATGCTGAATACAACAGGTGTAGGTAGACCTTACAGTGAAATGCCGAATACAACAGGTGTAGTAGACCTTACAGTGAAATGCTGAATACAACAGGTGTAGTAGACCTTACAGTGAAATTCTGAATACAACAGGTGTAGTAGACCTTACAGTGAAATGCTGAATACAACAGGTGTAGTAGACCTTACATTGAAATTCTGAATACAACAGGTGTAGTAGACCTTACAGTGAAATGCTGAATACAACAGGTGTAGTATACCTTACAGTGAAATGCTGAATACAACAGGTGTAGTAGACCTTACAGTGAAATTCTGAATACAACAGGTGTAGTAGACCTTACAGTGAAATGCTGAATACAACAGGTGTAGTAGACCTTACAGTGAAATGCTGAATACAACAGGTGTAGTAGACCTTACAGTGAAATGCTGAATACAACAGGTGTAGTAGACCTTACAGTGAAATGCTGAATACAACATGTGTAGTAGACCTTACAGTGAAATGCTGAATACAACAGGTGTAGTAGACCTCACAGTGAAATGCTGAATACAACAGGTGTAGTAGACCTTACAGTGAAATGCTGAATACAACAGGTGTAGTAGACCTTACAGTGAAATGCTGAATACAACAGGTGTAGTAGACCTCACAGTGAAATGCTGAATACAACAGGTGTAGTAGACCTTACAGTGAAATTCTGAATACAACAGGTGTAGTAGACCTTACAGTGAAATGCTGAATACAACAGGTGTAGTAGACCTTACAGTGAAATGCTGAATACAACAGGTGTAGTAGACCTTACAGTGAAATGCCGAATACAACAGATAGACCGTACAGTGAAATGCTGAATACAACAGGTGTAGTAGACCTTACAGTGAAATGCTGAATACAACAGGTGTAGTAGACCTTACAGTGAAATGCTGAATACAACAGGTGTAGTAGACCTTACAGTGAAATGCTGAATACAACAGGTGTAGTAGACCTTACAGTGAAATGCTGAATACAACAGGTGTAGTAGACCTTACAGTGAAATTCTGAATACAACAGGTGTAGTAGACCTTACAGTGAAATTCTGAATACAACAGGTGTAGTAGACCTTACAGTGAAATGCTGAAAACAACAGGTGTAGTAGACCTTACAGTGAAATGCTGAATACAACAGGTGTAGTAGATCTTACAGTGAAATGCCGAATACAACATGTGTAGTAGACCTTACAGTGAAATGCTGAATACAACAGGTGTAGTAGACCTTACAGTGAAATGCTGAATACAACAGGTGTAGTAGACCTTACAGTGAAATGCTGAATACAACAGGTGTAGTAGACCTTACAGTGAAATGTTGAATACAACAGGTGTAGTAGACCTCACAGTGAAATGCTGAATACAACAGGTGTAGGTAGACCTTACAGTGAAATGCTGAATACAACAGGTGTAGTAGACCTTACAGTGAAATGCTGAATACAACAGGTGTAGTAGACCTTACAGTGAAATTCTGAATACAACAGGTGTAGTAGACCTTACAGTGAAATGCTGAATACAACAGGTGTAGTAGACCTTACAGTGAAATGCTGAATACAACAGGTGTAGTAGACCTTACAGTGAAATGCCGAATACAACAGGTAGACCGTACAGTGAAATGCTGAATACAACAGGTGTAGTAGACTTTACAGTGAAATGCTGAATACAACAGGTGTAGTAGACCTTACAGTGAAATGCCGAATACAACAGGTGTAGTAGACCTTACAGTGAAATGCTGAATACAACAGGTGTAGTAGACCTTACAGTGAAATGCTGAATACAACAGGTGTAGTAGACCTTACAGTGAAATGCTGAATACAACAGGTGTAGTAGACCTTACAGTGAAATTCTGAATACAACAGGTGTAGTAGACCTTACAGTGAAATGCTGAATACAACAGGTGTAGTAGACCTTACAGTGAAATTCTGAATACAACAGGTGTAGTAGACCTTACAGTGAAATGCTGAAAACAACAGGTGTAGTAGACCTTACAGTGAAATGCTGAATACAACAGGTGTAGTAGATCTTACAGTGAAATGCCGAATACAACATTTGTAGTAGACCTTACAGTGAAATGCTGAATACAACAGGTGTAGTAGACCTTGCAGTGAAATGCTGAATACAACAGGTGTAGTAGACCTTACAGTGAAATGCTGAATACAACAGGTGTAGTAGACCTTACAGTGAAATGCTGAATACAACAGGTGTAGTAGACCTTACAGTGAAATTCTGAATACAACAGGTGTAGTAGACCTTACAGTGAAATGCTGAATACAACAGGTGTAGTAGACCTTACAGTGAAATGCTGAATACAACAGGTGTAGTAGACCTTACAGTGAAATGCCGAATACAACAGGTAGACCGTACAGTGAAATGCTGAATACAACAGGTGTAGTAGACTTTACAGTGAAATGCTGAATACAACAGGTTTAGTAGACCTTACAGTGAAATGCCGAATACAACAGGTGTAGTAGACCTTACAGTGAAATGCTGAATACAACAGGTGTAGTAGACCTTACAGTGAAATGCTGAATACAACAGGTGTAGTAGACCTTACAGTGAAATGCTGAATACAACAGGTGTAGTAGACCTTACAGTGAAATTCTGAATACAACAGGTGTAGTAGACCTTACAGTGAAATGCTGAATACAACAGGTGTAGTAGACCTTACAGTGAAATTCTGAATACAACAGGTGTAGTAGACCTTACAGTGAAATGCTGAAAACAACAGGTGTAGTAGACCTTACAGTGAAATGCTGAATACAACAGGTGTAGTAGATCTTACAGTGAAATGCCGAATACAACATTTGTAGTAGACCTTACAGTGAAATGCTGAATACAACAGGTGTAGTAGACCTTACAGTGAAATGCTGAATACAACAGGTGTAGTAGACCTTACAGTGAAATGCTGAATACAACAGGTGTAGTAGACCTTACAGTGAAATGTTGAATACAACAGGTGTAGTAGACCTCACAGTGAAATGCTGAATACAACAGGTGTAGGTAGACCTTACAGTGAAATGCTGAATACAACAGGTGTAGTAGACCTTACAGTGAAATGCTGAATACAACAGGTGTAGTAGACCTTACAGTGAAATGCTGAATACAACAGGTGTAGTAGACCTTACAGTGAAATGCTGAAAACCACAGGTGTAGTAGACCTTACAGTGAAATGCTGAATACAACAGGTGTAGTAGACCTTACAGTGAAATGCTGAATACAACAGGTGTAGTAGATCTTACAGTGAAATGCCGAATACAACAGGTGTAGTAGACCTTACAGTGAAATTCTGAATACAACAGGTGTAGTAGACCTTACAGTGAAATTCTGAATACAACAGGTGTAGTAGACCTTACAGTGAAATGCTGAATACAACAGGTGTAGTAGATCTTACAGTGAAATGCTGAATACAACAGGTGTAGTAGACCTTACAGTGAAATGCTGAATACAACAGGTGTAGTAGACCTTACAGTGAAATGCTGAATACAACAGGTGTAGTAGACCTTACAGTGAAATGCTGAATACAACAGGTGTAGTAGACCTTACAGTGAAATTCTGAATACAACAGGTGTAGTAGACCTTACAGTGAAATTCTGAATACAACAGGTAGATCTTACAGTGAAATGCTGAATACAACAGGTAGATCTTACAGTAAAATGCTGAATTCAACAGGTAGATCTTACAGTGAAATGCTGAATACAACAGGTAGATCTTACAGTAAAATGCTGAATACAACAGGTAGATCTTACAGTGAAATGCTGAATACAACAGGTAGATCTTACAGTGAAATGCTGAATACAACAGGTAGATCTTACAGTGAAATGCCGAATACAACAGGTAGATCTTACCGTGAAATGCCGAATACAACAGGTAGATCTTACAGTGAAATGCTGAATACAACAGGTAGATCTTACAGTAAAATGCTGAATACAACAGGTAGATCTTACAGTGAAATGCTGAATACAACAGGTAGATCTTACAGTGAAATGCCGAATACAACAGGTAGATCTTACAGTGAAATGCTGAATACAACAGGTAGATCTTACAGTGAAATGCCGAATACAACAGGTAGATCTTACAGTGAAATGCTGAATACAACAGGTAGATCTTACAGTGAAATGCCGAATACAACAGGTAGATCTTACAGTGAAATGCCGTATACAACAGGTAGATCTTACAGTGAAATGCTGAATACAACAGGTAGATCTTACAGTGAAATGCTGAATACAACAGGTAGATCTTACAGTGAAATGCTGAATACAACAGGTAGATCTTACAGTGAAATGCTGAATACAACAGGTAGATCTTACAGTGAAATGCTGAATACAACAGGTAGATCTTACAGTGAAATGCCGAATACAACAGGTAGATCTTACAGTGAAATGCTGAATACAACAGGTAGATCTTACAGTGAAATGCTGAATACAACAGGTAGATCTTACAGTGAAATGCTGAATACAACAGGTAGATCTTACAGTGAAATGCTGAATACAACAGGTAGATCTTACAGTGAAATGCCGAATACAACAGGTAGATCTTACAGTGAAATGCTGAATACAACAGGTAGATCTTACAGTGAAATGCTTACTTACAGGCTAGGAATACTACATTATTCCATGTGTTATTTCATTGTGTTGATGTCTTCACTGTTGTTCTACAATGTAGAAAATAGTAAAAAATAAAGAAAAACCCTGGAATGAGTCGTTGTGTCCACACTATAGACTGGTACTGTAGGTCAGTGCAGGAAAACTCTCGACCAACTGGGAATGATTTGAAATACTTTTCACCCGTGTTCCTGCGATTACTAAAACTTACTGTATGCTCCCCAGTTGAAACCGTTCGTAAATACTGTATATTCTGACAACATTTTGTGATGTTTTTGTTCATTTTGGTGTCTACCCCCTTCGTCAGAGATTGGTCAACAATAGGGATTTTTCAATTAAGTGTTTGTTGTCATTCAACGACAGACAACTAGTTTTCATACGTATTTTTTTTCACTTGAGAAATACTGCGTCAAACATTTAGATGTAAAATTGCTTCCTCTGCAAAGACTTCCTCTGCAAAAAATGACAGATGTCTGGAGTATTCTTAGATTCATTCGGACTATTTTGAGGAAGTGTACTGGCTATGTTGTTGCTACGGCAGCTCAAGAGGGACAAACATTAATATTGATGCTTTTTTCTGGGTTTTTTTTCTTTCAAACAAATGCATTGTAAAGGAGAACGTGAGCACAGACTTTCAGTCCACCCAGCCGAGTTCTGCTCGGGGCAAAGCCAACCTGGTACGGCCTTTACTCCACGGTGACAGATTCTGGAGCACTTTCAGTGATAGGTAAAACCAAAACATGGTTCATGTGAACTCAGAGCTCATCAGTTTTCCAGGGTGACAAGAAGGCAATAGTCAAGATGAAATTACTATTTTCTAAGTACAGAACATCTCTCGGCCATTAGGTTCCTTTTATCTCCTAATCTAATGTGAAACTAACTCTTTGCTCTCTCTCCCCCTGTCCCCTCTCCCTCCCCCTCCTCCTCCCCTCTCTCTCACACTCTTCCCGCCCCTCTCTCCCTCCCTCTCTTTCTTTCTATCTCTCTCCCCATCTCTGTCTCTCTTTCCCTCTACTCCTCTACATCTCTCTGTTTTACTGTTATTCTCTAAATCTGTTTTCTCTCTCCTCTCTCTTCTCTCCATCCCCCTCTCTCTCCCTCCCCCTCTCTCTTTTCTCTTCCTCTCCCTCCTCCTCTCTCCCTTTCCCTCTGTCTCTTCTCTCTCCCTTTCCTTCCCCCTCTGTCTATTCTCTCTCCCCTCTCTCTCTTCTCTCTCCCTCCCCTCTCTCTCTTCTCTCTCTCTCCCTCCCCTCTCTCTCTCTTCTCTATCCCTCCCCCTCTCTCTTCTCTCCCTCTCCTGCCCCTTCTCTCTCTCTTCTCTATCCCTCCCCTCTCTCTCTTCTCTCCATCCCTCTCTCTTTTCTATCCCTCCCCTCTCTCTTCTCTCCCTCCCTCTCTCTTCTCTCTCCCTCCCCTCTCTCTCTTCTCTCCCTCCCTCTCTCTTCTCTCTCCCTCCCCTCTCTTTTCTCTCTCCTTCCCCTCTCTCTCTTCTCTCCCTCCCTCTCTCTTCTCTATCCCTCCCCTCTCTCTCTTCTCTCCCTCCCTCTCTCTTCTCTCTCCCTCCCCTCTCTCTCTTCTCTCCCTCCCTCTCTCTTCTCTCTCCCTCCCGTCTCTCTCTTCTCTCCCTCACCTCTCGCTCTTCTCTCCCTCGCTCTCCCTTCTCTCTCCCTCCCCTCTCTTCTCCCCCCTCCCCCCTCTCTCCAGGTACATGGCGGTGACACAGTTCTCCCCCACCCACGCCAGAAAGGCCTTTCCGTGTTTTGATGAGCCCATCTACAAGGCCACGTTCCGGGTCAGCCTGAGACACGATGCGTCCTACCTCTCTCTCTCCAACATGCCTGTAGAGGCCTCCATCTCTGATGATGATGGCTGGGTGACCAACCACTTCTCCAGGACTCCTCGTATGTCAACCTACTACCTGGCCTGGGCCGTCTGTAACTTTACCTACAGAGAGGTGACCACTGACAGTGGAGTGGTGGTGAGTTACACTAGTGACCCCCTAACCCTAACCTTAACCTTAACCCTAACCCTAACCCTAACCTTAACCCTAACCTTAACCCTAACCCTAACCCTAACCTTAACCCTAACCTCAACCCTAACCTTAACCCTGGGCCGTCAGTAACTTTACCTACAGAGAGGTGACCACTGACAGTGGAATGGTGGTGAGTTACACTAGTGACCCCCTAACCCTAACCTTAACCTTAGCCTAACCCTAACCCTAACCTTAACCTTAGCCTAACCCTAACCTTAACCCTAACCCTAACCTTAACCCTGGGTAGTCTGTAACTACACATCCAACAGTGGAGTGGTGGGGAGTTACAGTCTTACTGACTGACTGAATCCTGTTCATCCTCGTTGGGATGTGAGGCCACAACAGGCTCTCTAACGTCCAACAGAGGAGTGGTGGGGAGTTACAGTCTTACTGACTGACTGAATCCTGTTCATCCTCGTTGGGATGTGAGGCCACAACAGGCTCTCTAACGTCCAACAGAGGAGTGGTGTAGAGTTACAGTCTTACTGACTGACTGAATCCTGTTCATCCTCGTTGGGATGTGAGGCCACAACAGGCTCTCTAACGTCCAACAGAGGAGTGGTGGGGAGTTACAGTCTTACTGACTGACTGAATCCTGTTCATCCTCGTTGGGATGTGAGGCCACAACAGGCTCTCTAACGTCCAACAGAGGAGTGGTGGGGACTTAATGTCAGAAGATAAGATCGACTTTATTGTGCCCAAGAGGAAAACTGTCTTGGAAACAGAGCGTTACTGTTTCCAAAAGAAACACTGTGTCCAGCAGTCAGAGATATACAACATGTTCTCTCCACTAGCTGTATCCTCATTACCTAACCCTACATTAAGATGAAATAACTCACGACAACCTGTCTACTTACCCATCAAGTCTGAGGATATAGCCCACGTTGTCCTTTAGTATGTCTATCTATTGATTAACCTTGATACTGACATGTGGAGTAGACTGCTGCTGTTTCCCACTAATACTGTCATCACTACAGACACCTTCTAAAGAGTTAATACTGTCATCACTATAAAACACCTTCTAAAGAGTTAATACTGTCATCACTACAGACACCTTCTAAAGAGCTAATACTGTCATCACTGCTAACACCTAAAGAGTTAATACTGTCATCACTACAAACACCTTCTAAAGAGTTAATACTGTCATCACTACAGACACCTAAAGAGTTAATACTGTCATCACTACAGACACCTTCTAAAGAGTTAATACTGTCATCACTACAGACACCTTCTAAAGAGTTAATACTGTCATCACTACAAACACCTTCTAAAGAGCTAATACTGTCATCACTGCTAACACCTAAAGAGTTAATACTGTCATCACTATAAAACACCTTCTAAAGAGTTAATACTGTCATCACTACAAACACCTTCTAAAGAGTTAATACTGTCATCACTACAGACACCTTCTAAAGAGTTAATACTGTCATCACTACTAACACCTTCTAAAGAGTTAATACTGTCATCACTACTAACACCTAAAGAGTTAATACTGTCATCACTACAAACACCTTCTAAAGAGTTAATACTGTCATCACTACAAACACCTTCTAAAGAGTTAATACTGTCATCACTACAAACACCTTCTAAAGAGTTAATACTGTCATCACTACTAACACCTAAAGAGTTAATACTGTCATCACTACTAACACCTTCTAAAGAGTTAATACTGTCATCACTAGAGAGTTAGTACTGTCATCACTACTAACACCTTCTAAAGAGTTAATACTGTCATCACTACTAACACCTTCTAAAGAGTTAATACTGTCATCACTACAAACATCTAAAGAGTTAGTACTGTCATCACTACTAACACCTTCTAAAGAGTTTATACTGTCATCACTACAGACATCTAAAGAGTTAGTACTGTCATCACTACTAACACCTTCTAAAGAGTTAGTACTGTCATCACTACAAACATCTAAAGAGTTAGTACTGTCATCACTACTAACACCTTCTAAAGAGTTAATACTGTCATCACTACTAACACCTTCTAAAGAGTTAATACTGTCATCACTACTGACACCTTCTAAAGAGTTAATACTGTCATCACTACTAACACCTAGAGAGTTAATACTGTCATCACTACTAACACCTTCTAAAGAGTTAATACTGTCATCACTACTAACACCTTCTAAAGAGTTAATACTGTCATCACTACTAACACCTTCTAAAGAGTTAATACTGTCATCACTACACACACCTTCTAAAGAGTTAATAATGTCATCACTACAGACACCTTCTAAAGAGTTAGTACTGTCATCACTACAGACACCTTCTAAAGAGTTAATACTGTCATCACTACAAACACCTTCTAAAGAGTTAATACTGTCATCACTACAGACACCTTCTAAAGAGTTAATACTGTCATCACTACAGACACCTTCTAAAGAGTTAGTACTGTCATCACTACAGACACCTTCTAAAGAGTTAATACTGTCATCACTACAAACACCTTCTAAAGAGTTAGTACTGTCATCACTACAGACACCTTCTAAAGAGTTAATACTGTCATCACTACTAACACCTTCTAAAGAGTTAATACTGTCATCACTACAGACACCTTCTAAAGAGTTAAGTCATCACTACAGACACCTTCTAAAGAGTTAGTACTGTCATCACCACTAACACCTTCTAAAGAGTTAATACTGTCATCACTACTAACACCTAAAGAGTTAATACTGTCATCACCACTCACCTTCTAAAGAGCTCCTCATACTACGTGCCAGTTTGAGAGCTGCCATTCAAAACACTTTGCAGTGTCTGAACCATTTGGCAGCTTGTCTGCTTCCAAGAAGAGAGGAGACATCATGCCTGACCTTATTTACAGAACAGCAACAATGCTGATGTCCCAAATGGCTCACTTTGCCCTATGAAGTGCACTACGGCCCATAGAGCTCTGTTCAAAAGTAGTGCCCTATGTTGGGAATAGGGAGCCATTTGGGACGTTGACAACGTTAGCTATTGAAAACAGTATTCAGCCGGTGTCCTCTCCTCTCCTTCAGACAATTATCTTTGTTATCTTGAAAACTTTCCCACCTTCCCTTCCTGTTAACCTTGGGTTCACCCTCCTCCTCCTCGTCCTTCATCATCATCATCATCATGATCTTCGTCATCCCACTTTAATTACTCCCCATTCATTTCCACTGTCATTATCCAAGGGCATTGCCCAATATCTCCATACACACACACACACACACACACACACACACACACACACACACACACACACACACACACACACACACACAAATACCTCACAACGCCGCCTGTAGTCCTCCTATCCCTCATTACAGGGACACCGCCTTCTCAACAGCACCTTTAATGACCAGCCATATCTGCAGCATTTATTTCCATACAGATCCCCTCCTAACGCTCACCCCTCACACTGCCACTAACCCATCAATCAAATTACCGTGACGACACTGGCCGGGTCTCGACTCATCCATCATCGGAGCGTGGCGTGCGTGCGCAGCGAGGGGAGATGAGGAACGGACTTAGGGCTCGCATATATCCGGGGAGGTGTAGCGAGGAGAAGCGTGTAGCAGACTACTCAGTGTGCGTTGCAGTTGGCATCAATGCTGTGAAGTAGAGTGGGCAGTAGGCCGCACTGAGGGAAAACAGTGGGTTTTAATTTCTCCTTTATTTAACATTGGAACTGGCAAGACGGTCAATCTGACCTTTTTCAATGTCGTCATTTGAAATGACTTCATTTCAATAAAAACCTTGAAACCACCTTTCCCGGACTTTTCCTAAATATGTGTATTTTATTTTACAGCCTAGCAGCACATTGAGATCAATATCGTAAAAGACAAAAAAACTTACTGAGAAATTTGCACCTCAAAAGGGCCATGCTGGTCAAAATGACCGCAGGCAAGTTTCACCCACAGTAGGCTTCCGCAAAGACGTTGTTTGTGTTGCTTGCTATTCCTTAGGTCTTTTTCCCGCCTTGTGTTTCCGGCATTGGATGTCGCTTAGCAACTGTTGTTGTTTACTTGCTTTCAAATGAGCACGAAGGAAATTAGCCTTTGGATTCTAGAATACAGAATCAATAGAATAGAGTTGTAAAATAGAAGTTAGAATTGGAACAGATTATGATAGAACAGAATAGAAACACAATAGAATACAATAGAAGCATTAAAACAATAGAATAAAACACAACAGATAGGTAGTCTGATCAAAACGAACTGGTGTCTAGCTATGTCAGGAAAGCTGACCGCCCTGCAGGCTTTAGCCATGCTCCAGGATACGGAAGAGTCTGAGGGAGGCATTCAGTCTGATGCAGGGACAACTCATCCGATGTCCCTGACTCTGACAGTGACACAGAGAAGCCCCGGCACAACAGACTGCGTCTGGGACACATTCACTTCAAGACGTCTGCGTCTGGGACACATTCACTTCAAGACGTCTGCGTCTGGGACACATTCACTTCAACAGACTGCGTCTGGGACACATTCACTTCAAGACGTCTGCGTCTGGGACACATTCACTTCAAGACGTCTGCGTCTGGGACACATTCACTTCAACAGACTGCGTCTGGGACACATTCACTTCAACAGACTGCGTCTGGGACACATTCACTTCAACAGACTGCGTCTGGGACACATTCACTTCAACAGTCTGCGTCTGGGACACATTCACTTCAACAGACTGCGTCTGGATCACATTCACTTCAACAGACTGCGTCTGGGACACATTCACTTCAACACGTCTGCGTCTGGGACACATTCACTACAACAGACTGCGTCTGGGACACATTCACTACAACAGACTGCGTCTGGGACACATTCACTTCAACAGACTGCGTCTGGGACACATTCACTTCAAGACATCTGCGTCTGGGACTCATTCACTTCAAGACGTCTGCGTCTGCTGATGTTCCAGGTAGGACTTGCGTCTTCTTCAGATTTTTAAATTTTTATTTACCCTATAGGACAAAAGATTGCTCAATATCGTTGGTTTGACTTACAGCAAACTAGTTTACAAGAAAAGCGTTGACCAATAGCCTCCGACACATACAGGTGCAATAGAATACAATTAGAAAAATTACATCAGAATCGAATACTATTGTTCTTTTATTCGTTTTTATTATTAGCCAAATGTTGTTATTAAGAGAATATTCTTATTATCATCATTGGTGGCCTGTCACCGCTATTACTATCTATAATTAGCCTAACACTGGCATTAGGCTATTATCGGCTTACCATGGTTGTTGTATGCCTAATTATTATATATTATTAGGCTATTATTATCGCTATTATCATTAGCCTATTGTCAATAGCCTTAAATAAAGGTGAAATAAAATAAAATAAATAAATAAAAATTAGCCTATTATCATTAGCCTATTGTCATTAGCCTATTGTCATTAGCCTATTGTCATTAGCCTATTGTCATTAGCCTATTATCATTAGCCTATTATCATTAGCCTATTGTCATTAGCCTATTGTCATTAGCCTATTATCATTAGCCTATTGTCATTATCCTACTGTCATTAGCCTATTATCATTAGCCTATTTTCATTAGCCTATTATCATTAGCCTATTGTCATTAGCCTATTATCATTAGCCTATTATCATTAGCCTATTGTCGTTATCCTACTGTCATTAGCCTATTATCATTAGCCTATTATCATTAGCCTATTATCATTAGCCTATTGTCGTTATCCTACTGTCATTAGCCTATTATCATTAGCCTATTGTCGTTATCCTATTATAATTAGCCTATTAGCAGGTCCTCATGTTGTATTGTGTATGCAAGCCAATTGTGATGTTACTCAATATTGTAATTGTTGTGTGTATGAAGAGAAGATTAGCCCTGATTCACATCTATATTGTATGAAATATAATAAACTAATCAGGCTTTTTTAAGAAATAGGCTAACTAAGCTTAAATTACATATCTTTTTGTTATTAATCCTGCAGTGCCAAATCCACCACTGCCTGAGAGACAGGAATTGGGAAAGGACGGAACAGTCTGGAAGCTTGTGCAGCCAGGTGAACATGTAGGGAGACGACAAGGACAGAATGTCATGACTGAAGCTGCAGGACTCACACCACACGCCAAGCGCAATATTGAAGATTCGCTCACTGACTTCCTGTGTTTATTTGATCACGGGATGCTGAACCTCATCAAGGACCGTGGTGCACAGTGTAAAGGTGACAGTTGGTGGGACATGTCTGTTGTCCAACTAAATGACTTCATTGCACTGTTGTGTATCTGTGATGCCCAAAGCGCAAAGTGTATGGAAAGCTTCTGGTTGGCTGACTTGTGCTATGCATTCTTCAAAAGAGTCCATGTCCCGGAATCGATACAGGGAGATCATGAGATTCCTGCATTTTGACAAGAGAGAGACCTGAGGCAGACGTCTCCAAGGAGACAAAATCGTCCTGGTTTCCGGAGGTGTGGGTGAAATTTGTTGAGAACATCATTCGGGCGGAAACTGCCATCCTCTACAAGGCCTGCGGGCAGAAACTACCATCCTCTACAAGGCCTGCGGGCAGAAACTGCCATCCTCTACAAGGCCTGCGGGCAGAAACTGCCATCCTCTACAAGGCCTGCGGGCAGAAACTGCCATCCTCTACAAGGCCTGTGGGCGGAAACTGCCACTCTCAGAGATTTACTGTCTGTTGTAGAGAGGAGAGGAGTCTGGTTCTCCCCTCAGAGATTTACTGTCTACTGTAGAGAGGAGTATAGAGGAGAGGAGAGGAGCCTGGCACTCCCCTCAGAGATGTACTGTCTGCTGTAGAGAGGAGAGGAGTCTGGTACTCCCCTCAGAGACATACTGTCTGTTGTAGAGAGGAGAGGAGTCTGGTTCTCCCCTCAGAGATTTACTGTCTGCTGTAGAGAGGAGAGGAGAGGAGTCTGGTTCTCCCCTCAGAGAATTACTGTCTGCTGTAGAGAGGAGTCTGGTTCTCCCCTCAGAGATTTACTGTCTGTTGAAGAGAGGAGAGGAGCCTGGTACTCCCCTCAGATATTTACTGTCTGCTGTAGAGAGGAGAGGAGTCTGGTACTCCCCTCAGAGATTTACTGTCTGTTGTAGAGAGGAGAGGAGCCTGGTACTCCCATCAGAGATTTACTGTCTGCTGTAGATAGGAGAGGAGCCTGGTACTCCCATCAGAGATTTACTGTCTGTTGTAGAGAGGAGAGGAGCCTGGTACTCCCTTCAGAACATTACTGTCTGCTGTAGAGAGGATCCTGGTTCTCCCCTCAGAGATTTACTGTCTGTTGTAGAGAGGAGAGGAGAGGAGAGTAGAGGAGCCTGGTACTCCCCTCAGAGATTTACTGTCTGCTGTAGAGAGGAGAGGAGCCTGGCACTCCCATTTAGAGATTTACTGTCTGCTGTAGAGAGGAGCCTGGTTCTCCCCTCAGAGATTTACACTCTGTTGTAGAGAGGAGAGGAGAGTAGAGGAGCCTGGTTCTCCCCTCAGAGATCTACTGTCTGCTGTAGAGAGGAGAGGATCCTGGCACTCCCCTCAGATAATTACTGTCTGTTGTAGAGAGGAGAGGAGCCTGGTTCTCCCCTCAGAAATGTACTGTCTGTTGTAGAGAGGAGAGGAGCCTGGTACTCCCCTCAGAGACGTACTGTCTGTTGTAGAGAGGAGAGGAGTCTGGTGCTCCCCTCAGAGATTTACTGTCTGTTGTAGAGAGGAGAGGAGTCTGGTTCTCCCCTCAGAAATGTACTGTCTGTTGTAGAGAGGAGAGGAGCCTGGTACTCCCCTCAGAGATGTACTGTCTGTTGTAGAGAGGAGAGGAGTCTGGTGCTCCCCTCAGAGATTTACTGTCTGTGTTAGAGAGGAGAGGAGCCTGGTTCTCCTCTCAGAGATGTACTGTCTGTTGTAGAGCGGAGAGGAGCCTGGTTCTCCCCTCAGAGATGTACTGTCTGCAGAAGAACCAGAGCTGGAGGCTACATGGCTTGGTATAGGTAGAGGCTACAAGGTAACTCTACTCTACATGGTAACTCTACTCTACATGGTAACTCTACTCTACATGGTAACAATGCTCTACATGGTAACTCTACTCTACATGGTAACTCTACTCTACATGGTAACTCTACTCTACATGGTAACTCTACTCTACATGGTAACAATGCTCTACATGGTAACTCTACTCTACATGGTAACTCTACTCTACATGGTAACTCTACTCTACATGGTAACTCTACTCTACATGGTAACTCTACTCTACATGGTAACTCTACTCTACATGGTAACAATGCTCTTCAGTTATGTAAATGTCTCATTGTGGCTGTTGAAACTTTCACCAAACACAAGGCAGGCAGAATTGGAGCATGAGCGTATTGTGTGTGTGTGTGTGTGTGTGTGTGTGTGTGTGTGTGTGTGTGTGTGTGTGTGTGTGTGTGTGTGTGTGTGTGTGTGTGTGTGTGTGTGTGTGTGTGTGTGTGTGTGTGTGTGTGTGTGTGTGTGTGTGTGTGTGTGTGTGTGTGTGTGTGTGTGTGTGTGTGTGTGTGTGTGTGTGTGTGTGTGTGTGTGTGTGTGTGTGTGTGTGTGTGTGTGTGTGTGTGCATATTGCAGCCAGCTTTAGATGCAGCCTAAGGAGGTGTTACTACAGCTGAGGCCCAGTGCCTGATTAGACTAAAACCCTGGCGTGTTCGCGTGGCAGAATATAACCGCCTGTTCTGCTCTTTTCCCCGTCGTTCCGGCGCCAACCGCTCGACCAGAAGCTTAACCGTTGGCAGAGAATTAGCTAGGCAACAATCTTTACATAATTAGAGTGGGACAGAGGACACTTCTCAGTGGCCTACTGTAACCTAAAGGGTGTGATGGAGGACACGTCTCAGTGGCCTACTGTAACCTAAAGGGTGGGACAGAGGACACTTCTCAGTGGCCTACTGTAACCTAAAGGGTGTGATGGAGGACACTTCTCAGTGGCCTACTGTAACCTAAAGGGTGTGATGGAGGACACTTCTCAGTGGCCTACTGTAACCTAAAGGGTGTGATGGAGGACACTTCTCAGTGGCCTACTGTAACCTAAAGGGTGTGATGGAGGACACTTCTCAGTGGCCTACTGTATCCTAAAGGGTGGGACAGAGGACACTTCTCAGTGGCCTACTGTAACCTAAAGGGTGTGATGGAGGACACTTCTCAGTGGCCTACTGTATCCTAAAGGGAAATATAGTTTGACTCCATCTTTCCTCCATGCCAATGTTAGGCATCAAAATACCACAAGGAACAGAAACTGACTGGCCCTTCGGCTACCACCAATCAATATGAACCATAGAAACAGACAGGCCCTTCGGCTACCACCAATCAATATGAACCATAGAAACAGACAGGCCCTTCGGCTACCACCAATCAATATGAACCATAGAAACAGACAGGCCCTCCGGCTACCACCAATCAATATGAACCATAGAAACAGACTGGCCCTCCGGCTACCACCAATCAATGTGAACCATAGAAACAGACAGGCCCTCCGGCTACCACCAATCAATATGAACCATAGAAACAGACAGGCCCTCCGGCTACCACCAATCAATATGAACCATAGAAACAGACAGGCCCTTCGGCTACCACCAATCAATGTGAACCATAGAAACAGACTGGCCCTCCGGCTACCACCAATCAATATGAACCATAGAAACAGACAGGCCCTCCAGCTACCACCAACCAATATGAACCATAGAAACAGACTGGCCCTCCGGCTACCACCAATCAATGTGAACCATAGAAACAGACAGGCCCTCCAGCTACCACCAACCAATGTGAACCATAGAAACAGACAGGCCCTCCGGCTACCACCAATCAATATGAACCATAGAAACAGACAGGCCCTTCGGCTACCACCAATCAATGTGAACCATAGAAACAGACAGGCCCTCCGGCTACCACCAATCAATATGAACCATAGAAACAGACAGGCCCTCCAGCTACCACCAACCAATATGAACCATAGAAACAGACAGGCCCTCCGGCTACCACCAATCAATGTGAACCATAGAAACAGACAGGCCCTCCGGCTACCACCAATCAATATGAACCATAGAAACAGGCAGGCCCTCCGGCTACCACCAATCAATATGAACCATAGAAACAGACAGGCCCTCCGGCTACCACCAATCAATATGAACCATAGAAACAGACAGGCCTCAAGCTACCACCAATCAATGTGAACCATAGAAACAGACAGGCCCTCCGGCTACACAGGGCCCTGTGTTTTGAACCATAGAAACAGACAGGCCCTCCGGCTACACAGGGCCCTGTGTTTTGAACCATAGAAACAGACAGGCCCTCCGGCTACACAGGGCCCTGTGTTTTGAACCATAGAAACAGACAGGCCCTCCGGCTACACAGGGCCCTGTGTTTTGAACCATCATGTGACAAGCCTGGATTTGAACCTTTTCCATCAAACTGTCAACTTTCCTTTCTCTGTCTGATGGTCCAGCACCATCCTAAGAAAATATGTTTAACCGACGGAGGAGTCACTACTGTACTGTAGACAGTCCCTTCGGAATGTATTCAGACCCCTTCCCTTGTTCCACATGTTGTTGGGTTACAGCCTTATTATAAAATGGATTCAATTGGTTTTCTCCCCCCTCATCAATCTACACACAATACCCCATAATGACATCACAATACCCCATAATGACATCACAATACCCCATAATGACATCCAATACCCCATAATGACAAATCAAAAACAGGTTTTTAGACATTTTTGTTAACTTAATAAAAATAAAGAACTGAAATATCACATTTACATAAGTATTCAGACCCTTTACTCAGTACTTTGTTGAAGCACCTTTGGCAGCGATTACAACCTTGTGTCTTCTTGAGTATGACTCTACAAGCTTGGCACACCTGTATTTGGGGAGTTTCACTCATTCTTCTCTGCAGATCCTCTTAAGCTCTGTCAGGTTTGATGGGGAGCATCGCTGCACAGCTATTTTCAGGTTTCTCTAGAGATGTTCGAATCCGGGCTCTGGCTGGTCCTCTGAAGGACAATCAGAAACTTGTCCCAAAGCCACTCCTGCGATGTCTTGGCTGTGTGCTTAGGGTCATTGTGCTTTTGAAAGGTGAACCTTCGCCCCTGTCTGAGGTCCTGAGCGCTCTGGAGCAGGTTTTCATCAAGTATCTCACTGTACTTTGCTCCATTCATCTTTCCCTTGATCCTAACTAGTCTCCCAGTCCCTGCCGCTGAAAAACATCCCCAGAGCATGATGCTGCCACCACCATGCTTCACTGTAGGGATGGTGCCACCACCATGCTTCACCGTAGGGATGCTGCCACCACCATGCTTCACCGTAGGGATGCTGCCACCACCATGCTTCATCGTAGGGATGCTGCC
This sequence comes from Oncorhynchus mykiss, assembly GCF_013265735.2. NCBI lineage: Eukaryota > Metazoa > Chordata > Actinopteri > Salmoniformes > Salmonidae > Oncorhynchus > Oncorhynchus mykiss. The sequence goes on from NC_048585.1 coordinate 2,862,956, forward strand.
ACCACCATGCTTCACCATAGGGATGGTGCCAGGTTTACTCCAGAGCATGATGCTGCCACCACTATGCTTCACCGTAGGGATGGAGCAAGGTTTCTTCCAGACGTGACTCTTGGCAATCTTGGTTTCATCATACCAGAGAATCTTGTTTCTTATGGTCTGAGTCCTTTAGGTGCCTTTTGGCAAACTACAAGCGGGCTGTCATGTGCCTTTTACTGAGGAGTGGCTTCCGTCTGGCCACTCTACCAGAAAGGCCTAATTGGTGGAGTTCTGCAGAAATGGTTGTCCTTCTGGAAGATTCTCCCATCTCCACAGAGAAACTCTGAAGCTCTGTCAGAGTGAGCATCTGGTTTTTGTTCACCTCTCTGACCAAGGCCCTTCTCCCCCGATTGCTCAGTTTGGCCGCTGTGTTCTTGAGGACCTTCAATGCTGCAGAAATGTTTTGGTACCCTTCCCCAGATCTGTGCATCGACACAATCCTGTCTCAGAGTTCTAAGGACAATTCCTTTGACCTCATTGCTTGGTTTTTGCTCTGACATGCACTGTCAACTGTGGGACCTTATATAGACAGGTGTGTACCTTTTCAAATCATGTCCAATCAATTGAATTTACCACAGGTGGACTCCAATCAAGTTGTAGAAACATCTCAAGGATAATCAATGGAAACAGGATGCACCTGAGCTCAATTTCTAGTCTAATAGAAAACAGTCTGAATTCTTATAAGTGGAATAATGTGCAAAAAGTCAAGGGTTCTGAATACTTTCCAAGTGCACTGTCACTGCGTCCCAAATGGGACCCTATTCCCTTTGTAGTGCACTACTTTTAACCAGGGCTCTCATAGGGAATAGGTTGCCATTTGGCATGCAGGCGAGGTCTCCCTCCCTCCCTACATGGCCAGCAGGTCAGGCCCTCAGGTGCCACACACTCATTCACACACACACACACACACACACACACACACACACACACACACACACACACACACACACACACACACACACACACACACACACACACACACACACACACACACACACACACACACACCTCAGCAGTAGGGCTGTCTGTTGACCTTAACACAGAGTCTGTGTCTGTAAAGGATGAGGACTACCCATCACATAACCTCTCTCCACCCTGCCAACCAGTACATCACTTCCCTGAGAGTAGATTGAACCGCTACCCCCCCCACTTTACCTGCTACAATATACTGTAGGAGACTCTAGGAAATAACAGAGAAAGGATAGACAGACACGGGCAAAATAAGCAAGTGAGTCCTCACGCAAAACTTTCTTTCTTTACACTGTAAAACAGTGTACAAGAATTCAAGTCATGTTAACGCTATGGCCCCTCTTCGTCCAGCTGGGTCAAAAAGGGATGGAATCTTAGAACATGGATCATTATCTCCATAGATAATGGATCATTATCTCCACAGAATAACATGGATCATTATCTCCACGAAATAACATGGATCATTATCTCCACAGAATAACATGGATCATTATCTCCATAGATAATGGATCATTATCTCCGTAGAATAACATGGATCATTTTCTCCATAGAATTACATGGGTCATTATCCCCATAGAATAACATGGATCATTATCTCCATAGATAATGGATCATTATCTCCATAGAATTACATGGGTCATTATCTCCATAGAATAACATGGATCATTATCTCCATAGAATAACATGGATCATTATCTCCATAGAGTAACATGGATCATTATCTCCATAGAGTAACATGGATCATTATCTCCATAGAATAACATGGATCATTATCTCCATTGATTAACATGGATCATTATCTCCATAGAATAACATGGATCATTATCTCCATAGAATAGCATGGATCATTATCTCCATAGAATAACATGGATCATTATCTCCATAGAATAACATGGATCATTATCTCCATAGAGTAACATGGATCATTATCTCCATAGAGTAACATGGATCATTATCTCCATAGATAATGGATAATTATCTACATAGAATAACATGGATCATTATCTCCATAGAATAACATGGATCATTATCTCCATAGAATAACATAGATCATTATCTCCATAGAATAGCATGGATCATTATCTCCATAGAATAACATGGATCATTATCTCCATAGAATAACATGGATCATTATCTCCATAGAATAACATGGATCATTATCTCCATAGAATAACATGGATCATTATCTCCATTGATTAACATGGATCATTATCTCCATAGAATAACATGGATCATTATCTCCATAGAATAGCATGGATCATTATCTCCATAGATTAACATGGATCATTATCTCCATAGAATGACATGGATCATTATCTCCATAGAATAACATGGATCATTATCTCCATAGAATAACATGGATCATTATCTCCATAGAATAACATGGATCATTATCTCCATAGATTAACATGGATCATTATCTCCATAGATTAACATGGATCATTATCTCCATAGAATAACATCCATATAATGTCCTATAGGATCCATCATCCACTTGTGTGATGATGATGATGATGATGGTGATGATGAGCTGTCATGCTTTAACTAATTTTCACATCATTATTCCCGCGTCCCAAATTGCACCCTATTCCCTACACAGTGCACTACCCTATGGGCCCTGGTCAAAATAAGTGCACTATATAGGGAATAGGGTGCCATTTGGGACATGAGTTTGCCTATGTTATAATCACTCAGCCCTGTGGGTGGTGTGATGGTTATAATCACTCAGCCCTGTGGGTGGTGTGATGGTTATAATCACTCAGCCCTGTGGGTGGTGTGATGGTTATAATCAATCAGTCCTGTGGGTGGTGTGATGGTTATAATCACTCAGCCCTGTGGGTGGTGTGATGGTTATAATCACTCAGTCCTGTGGGTGGTGTGATGGTTATAATCACTCAGCCCTGTGGGTGGTGTGATGGTTATAATCACTCAGCCCTGTGGGTGGTGTGATGGTTATAATCACTCAGCCCTGTGGGTGGTGTGATGGTTACAATCACTCAGCCATGTGGGTGGTGTGATGGTTATAATCACTCAGCACTGTGGGTGGTGTGATGGTTATAATCACTCAGCCCTGTGGGTGGTGTGATGGTTATAATCACTCAGCCCTGTGGGTGGTGTGATGGTTATAATCACTCAGCCCTGTGGGTGGTGTGATGGTTACAATCACTCAGCTCTGTGGGTGGTGTGATGGTTATAATCACTCAGCCCTGTGGGTGGTGTGATGGTTATTATCATTCAGCCCTGTGGGTGGTGTGATGGTTATAATCACTCAGCCCTGTGGGTGGTAGGATGGTTACTACTGTACTCTATAAAACATGTTACAATCACTCAGCCCTGTGGGTGGTGTGATGGTTATAATCACTCAGCCCTGTGGGTGGTGTGATGGTTTTAATCACTCAGCCCTGTGGGTGGTGTGATGGTTATAATCACTCAGCCCTGTGGGTGGTGTGCTGGTTATAATCACTCAGCCCCGTGGGTGGTGTGATGGTTATAATCACTCAGCCCTGTGGGTGGTGTGATGGTTATAATCACTCAGCCCTGTGGGTGGTGTGATGGTTATAATCACTCAGCCCTGTGGGTGGTGTGATGGTTATAATCACTCAGCCCTGTGGGTGGTGTGATGGTTTTAATCACTCAGCCCTGTGGGTGGTGTGATGGTTATAATCACTCAGCCCTGTGGGTGGTGTGCTGGTTATAATCACTCAGCCCCGTGGGTGGTGTGATGGTTATAATCACTCAGCCCTGTGGGTGGTGTGCTGGTTATAATCACTCAGTCCTGTGGGTGGTGTGATGGTTACAATCACTCAGCCCTGTGGGTGGTGTGATGGTTATAATCACTCAGCCCCGTGGGTGGTGTGATGGTTATAATCACTCAGCCCTAAGGGTGGTGTGATGGTTATAATCACTCAGCCCTGTGGGTGGTGTGATGTTTACTACTGTACTCTATAATACATGTGCCTGTTTACTGCAGTGACAGGAATTGATGGATTGTCCTCTTGTTTACCATACAAGAGAAACACCACATTACTCAGTGTGTGTTCATCACAGTCAGGCTGTTTTCACCCTCTAGCATTGTGACTCTCTGTCTCACTATAGTGTAGACTGGTAAGACCAACCATTCAGTGTGCGTGTGTGTGTGTGTGTGTGTGTGTGTGTGTGTGTGTGTGTGTGTGTGTGTGTGTGTGTGTGTGTGTGTGTGTGTGTGTGTGTGTGGTGGTGGTGGGTGGGGGAGGGGGGTATGTGTGTATGCGGTGTGTATGCGGTGTGTATGCGGTGTGTGTGTGTGTGTGTGTGTGTGTGTGTGTGTGTGTGTGTGTGTGTGTGTGTGTGTGTGTGTGGTGGTAGTGGTGGGTGGGGGGGAGGGGGGGTATGTGTATGTGTGTGTTTGCATGCGTGTGCTCGTGTGGATGGATGTCCACATCGACGGCATCAGTCTGTTCCTCGCCGGCGACGCTGAGAGTAGCGATCACTCTTACCACAGGAAATACATGTCAAACTAAGTGACATCTCGCTACCCTCCCTCGCTCTCTCTGTCGACAT
>NC_048585.1:2872500-2877500 GCF_013265735.2 Oncorhynchus mykiss
GTGTCATAGCTGCATTTTAAAGTATACATCCTGTCTCTCTGTGGCTGCTGAGACGGTTGTCATAAGTTCATCTCATAAGGACCCATTTGAATGGGCATTTCCTCTTCTGATGGGCTGTCCACTGATGGCTAACATGTATTTGGTTTGCCTCTTCTCCCTACTAATACAGAGGTGAATACATATGCTTTCATTTAGTCACCTTCCGAAGTCAGTAAGGATCTATCTAGATCTATTTGTCTCGAAATCTCTAGATCTATCTATCTATCTATCTATCTATCTATCTATCTATCTATCTATCTATCTATCTATCTATCTATCTATCTATCTATCTGTCTGTCTGTCTGTCTGTCTGTCTGTCTGTCTGTCTGTCTGTCTGTCTGTCTGTCTGTCTGTCTGTCTGTCTGTCTGTCTGTCTGTCTGTCTGTCTGTCTGTCTGTCTGTCTGTCTTACCTCGTCTATTGTTCTTCTCTAAGTAAACAACCTAGTCTATTAGAGAATCTGGAGGTGTGGCTTGTTGGAGGCGTGGCCATGGTCTTTTAGCCACCCATGAAATAAATTGTCATGTCAGTCTATGTGTTATGTTGTAGTCTGTTAGTGAAGCTTGTTGGAGGCGCTGCCAATTCTACTGTATTAATGAGACACACTTCCTATAGGAGCGTTCCATTTTCATGAAAAGGGTGGTGTACCTAATAAACTGGCCACTGGAGTGTATGTTTATAAACTGGCTAGCTTAATCACTGGCCAGTTTATTAGGTACAACACCCTGTTCATGAAAAGGGAATGCTCCTATAGGAAGTGAGTCATTTGGCAGTGGTTTGTTCTATACAGCAGGCAGACAGGCATCGCGACATTCAGTTACTGTTTGATTGGATGTTAGAATGGGTCAAACGAGTGACCTAAGAGACCTGAAGCGTGGTACGATCGTCGGTGCCATCTCATTAACGGCCGCTCTCCTTTTCACGCACGACAGTGTCTAGGTTTTTACAGAGAATGGGTGCGACCAACAAAAAACAACCAATCAGCGGCAATGCAGTGGAAACAGCTCGTTGATGATTGGTTGAAGGAGAACGGCAAGAATGGTGCAAGCTAACAGGTGGGCCACAGGCAGGCAAATAACGTCTCAGTACAACAGTGGTGTGCCGCACGGCATCTCGACAGCGCGCGACTCGCCGGTCCTTGTCACGGATGGGCTACTGCAGCACACGACCACGCCGGGTTCCACTCCTATCAGATAAAAACTAGAAGAAGCAGCTCTTGTGGGGAACGTTTTCCTGGCACACGTTAGGTCCCTTGATACCGGCTGAGCAACGATTGAACGTTATTGCTGACCGAACCCAACAGAGCCTCTTTGGGATGAGATGGAACAGAGGGGCTGTTGGCAGCATGAACGTACCGCCGTCCAATCGGCAGCAACTGCCTCGCGTCAGCATGGACCAACATCCCTGTGGAACGTTTCTGACACCTTGTAGAATCCAGGACCCGGATAATTCAGGGTGTTCTGGAGGCAAAGGGGGGGTCCGGCCAGGTTGTAGATGGGTGTACCTAATACACTGTCCACTGAGTGTAAGTGCATGTGGTACCAAAGAGCCTATTAGAGTTCCATTGTTATGACAGTCACCATTTTGTTACATTGGTGTCAGAAGTGGGATGGTGTCCATGGGGCCATCAGAGAGGTGTGTCGACGTGAGGGACTTGCAATAGAGAAGTTTAGGGACAGGCTCTCCCAAAGGAACGGGGTAATGAAGCAACAGACCTCTTGACTTAACGATAAGGTGTTGGGCTTAGCTGTCGCTGGACCGGGGTTCGAGTCCTACGCTAAATTAGGTCTCGTTGGACGAGGGGGAAAATGTCATGACGTTGGAAGTTAAGATTACTCTGTGTCTCCTCTCTGACAATTCAGGATTGCTTCGTCTGAAATTGCACCCTGTTCCCCATCGAGTGCACTATTTAGGGAATAGGTTGTCATTTCAGACACAACTCTGCTCCAAACTAGTGCACTACGTAGGGTAGAGAGTCATTTTAGACACAACTCTGCTCCAAACTAGTGCACTACGTAGGGTAGAGAGTCATTTTAGAGACAACTCTGCTCCAAACTAGTGCACTACGTAGGGTAGAGAGCTATTTGAGGGACAACTCTGCTCAAAACTAGTGCACTACATAGGGTAGAGAGTCATTTGAGGGACAACTCTGCTCAAAACTAGTGCACTACGTAGGGTAGAGAGTCATTTTAGAGACAACTCTGCTCCAAACTAGTGCACTGCGTAGGGTAGAGTCATTTGAGGGATCAGAGCGCCCTGTCAGATTTGACGCATCACTTCATGGTTCCGGTGTGAAGTGAGGCCTCGGTGAAGACATGTCCTAGATATAATGTGTGTTGTGGTTATATAAAGGCACCATCTGGATGCTGTGTAGAGACAGCAGTTGGAGGCCCCCAGGACCTAACAGCTAGGGCCATTCAGCACTGATTCATACTGCCTGCCTACTGACACTCTGTTGAATGCAACCACATAGGATGAAATCACATGGAAAGATGGCCTGCCTGTAGCGTTTAGCACCGTAGCACGCTAACATGCTAACACGCTAACACACTAGCATGCTAACACGCTAGCACCCTAACACACTAGCATACTAGCATGCTAACTCGCTAGCACTCGTACAACACAACATCTTGAAAACTTCAGAGGACCACAGGGATGATTCTGTTCTTTTTTCTAACTGATTGGGATTGTAGACTGTTCACATAGACTAATCGATCTGTTCTGTTGCCTTTTAAACAATAACGATTATCTTTGAATGTAATTTCATTTCCGACGCTACTACAGAAGCAGGCCTCATATGTGAAAGGCTTTTAAAGTGAATTTCCTTTATTAAAGATAAGAGAAAAGCTTTTAAAGTGAATTTCCTTTATTAAAGATAAGAGAAAGGCTTTTAATGTGGATTTCCTTTATAAACTAAAGGAGAACAACTTAAATAATAGAGGGGCAGATAGTTCCATTGAAAGGGCATTGTGTCATTGTGAACTAATAATGACAGATAGTTCCATTGAAAAGGCATTGTGTCACTGTGAACTAATAATGACAGATAGTTCCATTGAAAGGGCATTGTGTCATTGTGAACTAATAATGACAGATAGTTCCATTGAAAAGGCATTGTGTCATTGTGAACTAATAATGACAGATAGTTCCATTGAAAGGGCATTGTGTCATTGTGAACTAATAATGACAGATAGTTCCATTGAAAAGGCATTGTGTCATTGTGAACTAATAATGACAGATAGTTCCATTGAAAAGGCATTGTGTCATTGTGAACTAATAATGACAGATAGTTCCATTGAAAAGGCATTGTGTCATTGTGAACTAATAATGACAGATAGTTCCATTGAAAGGGCATTGTGTCATTGTGAACTAATAATGGCAGATAGTTCCATTGAAAAGGCATTGTGTCATTGTGAACTAATAATGACAGATAGTTACATTGAAAAGGCATTGTGTCATTGTGAACTAATAATGACAGATAGTTACATTGAAAGTGGTAAAGGAAGATAGTTCCTACAATGGTAAAGGAAGATAGTTCCTATAATGGTAAAGGAAGATAGTTCCTATACTGGTAAAGGAAGATAGTTCCTATAATGGTAAAGGAAGATAGTTCCTATACTGGTAAAGGAAGATAGTTCCTACAATGGTAAAGGAAGATAGTTCCTATAATGGTAAAGGAAGATAGTTCCTATAATGGTAAAGGAAGATAGTTCCTATAATGGTAAAGGAAGATAGTTCCTATAATGGTAAAGGAGATAGTTTCTATAATGGTAAAGGAGATAGTTCCTATAATGGTAAAGGAAGATAGTTCCTATAATGGTAAAGGAAGATAGTTCCTATAATGGTAAAGGAGATAGTTCCTATAATGGTAAAGGAAGATAGTTCCTATAATGGTAAAGGAAGATAGTTCCTATAATGGTAAAGGAGATAGTTCCTATAATGGTAAAGGAGATAGTTCCTATAATGGTAAAGGAGATAGTTCCTATAATGGTAAAGGAGATAGTTCCTATAATGGTAAAGGAGATAGTTCCTATAATGGTAAAGGAGATAGTTCCTATAATGGTAAAGGAAGATAGTTCCTATAATGGTAAAGGAAGATAGTTCCTATAATGGTAAAGGAGATAGTTCCTATAATGGTAAAGGAGATAGTTCCTATAATGGTAAAGGAAGATAGTTCCTATAATGGTAAAGGAGATAGTTCCTATAATGGTAAAGGAAGATAGTTCCTATAATGGTAAAGGAGATAGTTCCTATAATGGTAAAGGAAGATAGTTCCTATAATGGTAAAGGAAGATAGTTCCTATAATGGTAAAGGAAGATAGTTCCTATAATGGTAAAGGAGATAGTTCCTATAATGGTAAAGGAAGATAGTTCCTATAATGGTAAAGGAAGATAGTTCCTATAATGGTAAAGGAGATAGTTCCTATAATGGTAAAGGAAGATAGTTCCTATAATCCTCTCAAATAGTTCTCCAGTTTCTTTCTACCATTCTCAACCTCATATTTACTTCTCATTCAGTTTTTCCAGCATTGAGTTCAATTAATTTATTATCTGTCATTTACCACCCTTTGTGTCGCAGCACATTGGTACTGTATGTGGCACCAGAGAAAGAAGGGAGGGAGAAGAGAGAGAGATACACTTTTTGAAATAAATAAATATCTACTGTTAAATTTGAATTGTTTTTTTTTGTTGTTGTTTTGTGTCTCCTCACTTTTGTTTATTGTTTATTTCACTTGCTTTGGCAATGTAAACAGATGTCTCCCATGCCAGCAAAGCCCTTTGAATTGAGAGAGAGAGAGGAGAGAGGGGAGAGGAGAGAGGAGAGAGGAGAGAGGAGAGAGGTGAGGGGTGAGAGGAGAGAGGGTAGAGGAGAGAGGAGAGAGGTGAGGGGTGAGAGGAGAGAGGGTAGAGGGTAGACGAGAGAGGAGAGAGGAGAGAGGAGAGAGGTGAGGGGTGAGGGGTGAG
>NC_048585.1:2882500-2885000 GCF_013265735.2 Oncorhynchus mykiss
TGTGGAGCTCAGTGGAGACTATGGAGTCAGTCTATTACTTATCTGTCTGTCTGCGTTGTGGAGCTCAGTGGAGACTGGAGTCAGTCTATTAGTTATCTGTCTGTCTGCGTTGTGGAGCTCAGTGGAGACTATGGGAGTCAGTCTATTAGTTATCTGTCTGTCTGCGTTGTGGAGCTCAGTGGAGACTATGGATTCAGTCTATTGGTTATCTGTCTGTCTGTGTTGTGGAGCTCAGTGGAGACTATGGAGTCAGTCTATTAGTTATCTGTCTGTCTGCGTTGTGGAGCTCAGTGGAGACTATGGAGTCAGTCTATTAGTTATCTGTCTGTCTGCGTTGTGGAGCTCAGTGGAGACTATGGAGTCAGTCTATTAGTTATCTGTCTGTCTGCGTTGTGGAGCTCAGTGGAGACTACGGAGTCAGTCTATTAGTTATCAGTCCTGTCTGCGTTGTGGAGCTCAGTGGAGCCTATGGAGTCAGTCTATTAGTTATCAGTCTGTCTGCGTTGTGGAGCTCAGTGGAGACTATGGAGTCAGTCTATTAATTATCTGTCTGTCTGCCTTGTGGAGCTCAGTGGAGACTATGGAGTCAGTCTATTAGTTATCTGTCTGTCTGCGTTGTGGAGCTCAGTGGAGACTATGGAGTCAGTCTATTAGTTATCTGTCTGTCTGCGTTGCGGTGACACTACTGAGCTGGCAGACACACACACCACACACACACACACACACACACACACACACACACACACACACACACACACACACACACACACACACACACACTCTCAGTGGTAGTTCCCCGTGCTGTGTCACGGTCTGCAGCTCTGTCAAGGTCACCCTCTCCACCAGCGCCAGTCTTGGCACCAGAACCGGCCCCCGTCCGCCCCACACTTCATCATGTAAGTTATTCACCAGAACCACCGCCCACGCTGGTGTGGGTGTGTGTCATCTCTCCTTGTTGGGGACATATAAACACTACGGAGGACTCCCTGGAGACGCTGTGGTCCTTGGATACATGTAGGGAATAGGGTGTAATTTAGGAAACACACTGTGAGGTGAACGAGGTTTGGCCATGTCTCAGCTGTGTTAGCTAACGCTAATATTCAATTTCCTGTCACCTCCAGTTGTCTTTGGAGGATACTCTGTGTTCCAAATGGCACCCTATTCCCTATATAGTGCACTACTTTAGACCAGAGCCCTATTCCCTATATAGTGCACTACTTTAGACCAGAGCCCTATTCCCTATATAGTACACTACATTAGACCAGAGCCCTATTCCCTATATAGTGCAATACTTTAGACCAGAGCCCTATTCCCTATATAGTGCACTACTTTAGACCAGAGCCCTATTCCCTATATAGTGCACTACTTTAGACCAGAGCCCTATTCCCTATATAGTGCATTACTTTAGACCAGAGCCCTATCTATTCCTTATTTAGTGCACTACTTTAGACCAGAGCCCTATTCCCTATATAGTACACTACTTTAGACCAGAGCCCTATTCCCTATATAGTGCATTACTTTAGACCAGAGCCCTATCCTTATTTAGTGCACTACTTTAGACCAGAGCCCTATTCCCTATATAGTACACTACTTTAGACCAGAGCCCTATTCCCTATATAGTACACTACTTTAGACCAGAGCCCTATTCCCTATTTAGTACACTACTTTAGACCAGAGCCCTATTTCCTATATAGTGCACTACTTTAAACCAGAGCCCTATTCCCTATATAGTGCACTACTTTAGACCAGAGCCCTATTCCCTATATAGTGCACTACTTTAGACCAGAGCCCTATTCCCTATATAGTGCACTACTTTAGACCAGAGCCCTATTCCCTATATAGTACACTACTTTAGACCAGAGCCCTATTCCCTATATAGTACACTACTTTAGACCAGAGCCCTATTCCCTATGTAGTACACTACTTTAGACCAGAGCCCTATTCCCTATATAGTGCACTACATTAGACCAGAGCCCTATTCCCTATATAGTGCACTACTTTAGACCAGGGCCCTATTCCCTATATAGTGCACTACTTTAGACCAGGGCCCTATTCCCTATATAGTCCACTACATTAGACCAAGGCCCTATTCCCTATATAGTGCACTACATTAGACCAGGACCCATAGGGATTTGGGATTGGCTTTTCTGAGTTGCTAGGTGCCTTGTCCGCTGTCGCCCAGCCCTCCGTCCACCCAGCGTCGCCCCAGCCCTCCGTCGCCCAGCCCTCCGTTCGCCCAGCGTCGCCCAGCCCTCCGTCCCCCAGCCCTCCGTTTCCCAGCCCTCCGTCGCCCAGCCCTCCGTCCCCCAGCCCTCCGTCTCGCAGCCCTCCGTCGACCAGCCCTCCGTCGCCCAGCCCGCCGTCGCCCAGCCCTCCGTCGCCCAGCCCTCTGTCGCCCAGCCCTCCGTCGCCCAGCGTCGCCCAGCCCTCCGTCCCCCAGCCCTCCGTCCCCCAGCCCTCCGTTGCCCAGCCCTCCGTCCCCCAGCCCTCCGCGCCCAGC
>NC_048585.1:2888117-2895617 GCF_013265735.2 Oncorhynchus mykiss
GCATGCACACACTACACAAACACACACACACACGCACACACGCACACACACACACACACACACACACACACACACACACACACACTCACACACAGACCTAATCGCGTAGCATTCAGTTGCTGCAGGCTCACAGAGACAGCAGCTTCAAATCAGCTGAGTGGCAGCAGACCAGTTAACAGAGTAATTCCCTGTGATGCTGCATGAGGACTAACAAACTAATGGAGCAATGTGGACCAAAGGGAACGTGTGTGTGTGTGTGTTGTGTGTGTGTGTGTGTGTGTGTGTGTGTGTGTGTGTGTTGTGTGTGTGTGTGTGTGTGTGTGTGTTGTGTGTGTGTGTGTGGTGTCGATGCAGTAGAACGACAGAACTGAACCAGTGCTTTATTTCCTCCTTCACATCCTCTCAATCTTTTTGTCTTCCCTTCCTTCCTTCCTTCCTTCCTTCCTTCCTTCCTTCCTTCCTTCCTTCCTTCCTTCCTTCCTTCCTTCCTTCCTTCCTTCCTTCCTTCTTCCCTCCCTCCCCTCCCTCCCCTCCCTCCTCCCTCCCTCCCTCCCTCCCTCCCTCCCTCCCTCCTCTCCTCCCTCCCTCCACTCCCTCCATCCATCCCCTCCCTCCCTCCCTCCCTCCTCTCCTCCCTCCCTCCCTCCCTCCCATCCCTCCCTCCCTCCCCTCCCTCCCTCCCTCCTCCCTCCCTCCCTCCCTCCTCTCCTCCCTCCCTCCCTCCCTCCCTCCTCCCTCCTCTCCAGATCCGGCTGTATGCCAGGCCCAACGCCATCCAGAGCGTGAGCGGGTGACTACGCTCTCCACATCACAAAGAGACTCCTCCAGTTCTATGAGGTATTACTTCAAAGTCAAATACTCCCTGCCCAAATTAGGTGAGACACGTGGGACCCGGGGCTAACCCAGCTCTGTACTGTTCTGTTCTGTACTGCGTGGTTGGAATACTGCTTCTCACCAAGGCACACACACACACACACACACCACACACACACACACACACAGTAAGGCTTGGTTGTCAATAGTGAGAGGATTTCCTGATTTTCTGAACAGGGGAATCCTTGGTGTGGAAGGATATTCTGTGTTGCTATGGCTATGTTACTCTGTGGCAGAATGGTAGCCCTTTTAAAGACAGCTTAATCTATGACTACGTTACTCTGTGGCAGAATGGTAGCCCTTTTAAAGACAGTTTAATCTATGACTACGTTAATCTGTGGAATGGTAGCCCTTTTAAAGACTCCACTCTGTGATTGTCAGAATTTCAATAGTGTGATGCTCATTCTAGTGCTGTTAGATTTTTGGAATCATCGGTTGTGATTTCTCTATAGTTGATGTGTGTATGGCAGTTTGTGCGTGTGTGTGTATGCGTGTGTGTGTGCGTGCGTGCGTGGTGTGTGTGTGTGTGTGTGTGTGCGTGTGTGTGTGTGTGTGTGTGTGTGTGTGTGTGTGTCTGTCGCAGAGTGCAGCCTGACATCAGAAGTCTACTCTGTCGGTGTCTCACTCTATTGGGTTTCTGTCATTTTGGCGTGTTCATTTAAATATACCCATCAATCTTCCCCAACAGACTCCTACTCTCCCTCTCTCCCTTTCTCCTTGTCTCCCTCCCTCCTTGACACTCTCCTTCTCTCCGTCTCCCCACTCTCCCATCCTCTCTCCCGCTCAATCTCTCCCTCTCAATCCCTCCCTCCTGTCTTCCTCCCTCCTATCCTCTCTCCCTCTCTCTTCCTCCCACTCAAACCCTCCCTCTCTCCCGTTCTCTCCCACTCTCCCTCCCTCCTTTCCTCTCTGCCTCTCTCATCCTCCCTCTCAATCCCTCCCTCTCTCCCGTCTCCCACTCTCCCTCCCTCCCTCCTTTCCCCTGTCCTGCTCTCTCCCTCCCTCTCAATCCCTCCTGTCTCCCTCCCTATTCCCCCGCCCCCCTCCCTCCCGGCAGCGCTAGGCTCCATCTGCTAGCTGTGGCAGCATGGCGTTGTGCGGAATGGCAAGGCAAGGCTCCACGGGGCTCACTGGAGAACTATCCCAACTGCTTCAGGGCCTCAGAATGTAGTGTTCTTCAACACACAGGCATCCGTCTCTGTCTGTCTAGAGCAGATATTAGGAGACAGAGCTCCTGGTGGTTCCTTTGTTGTTGTTTTTGTTATGGAAAAGGAGCATGGGTAAAGTATTTGTCAGGGTGTCATAGCTGCATTTTAAAGTATACATCCTGTCTCTCTGTGGCTGCTGAGACGGTTGTCATAAGTTCATCTCATAAGGACCCATTTGAATGGGCATTTCCTCTTCTGATGGGCTGTCCACTGATGGCTAACATGTATTTGGTTTGCCTCTTCTCCCTACTAATACAGAGGTGAATACATATGCTTTCATTTAGTCACCTTCCGAAGTCAGTAAGGATCTATCTAGATCTATTTGTCTCGAAATCTCTAGATCTATCTATCTATCTATCTATCTATCTATCTATCTATCTATCTATCTATCTATCTATCTATCTATCTATCTATCTATCTGTCTGTCTGTCTGTCTGTCTGTCTGTCTGTCTGTCTGTCTGTCTGTCTGTCTGTCTGTCTGTCTGTCTGTCTGTCTGTCTGTCTGTCTGTCTGTCTGTCTGTCTGTCTGTCTGTCTTACCTCGTCTATTGTTCTTCTCTAAGTAAACAACCTAGTCTATTAGAGAATCTGGAGGTGTGGCTTGTTGGAGGCGTGGCCATGGTCTTTTAGCCACCCATGAAATAAATTGTCATGTCAGTCTATGTGTTATGTTGTAGTCTGTTAGTGAAGCTTGTTGGAGGCGCTGCCAATTCTACTGTATTAATGAGACACACTTCCTATAGGAGCGTTCCATTTTCATGAAAAGGGTGGTGTACCTAATAAACTGGCCACTGGAGTGTATGTTTATAAACTGGCTAGCTTAATCACTGGCCAGTTTATTAGGTACAACCACCCTGTTCATGAAAAGGGAATGCTCCTATAGGAAGTGAGTCATTTGGCAGTGGTTTGTTCTATACAGCAGGCAGACAGGCATCGCGACATTCAGTTACTGTTTGATTGGATGTTAGAATGGGTCAAACGAGTGACCTAAGAGACCTGAAGCGTGGTACGATCGTCGGTTGCCATCTCATTAACGGCCGCTCTCCTTTTCACGCACGACAGTGTCTAGGTTTTTACAGAGAATGGGTGCGACCAACAAAAAACAACAATCAGCGGCAATGCAGTGGAAACAGCTCGTTGATGATTGGTTGAAGGAGAACGGCAAGAATGGTGCAAGCTAACAGGTGGGCCACAGGCAGGCAAATAACGTCTCAGTACAACAGTGGTGTGCCGCACGGCATCTCGACAGCGCGCGACTCGCCGGTCCTTGTCACGGATGGGCTACTGCAGCACACGACCACGCCGGGTTCCACTCCTATCAGATAAAAACTAGAAGAAGCAGCTCTTGTGGGGAACGTTTTCCTGGCACACGTTAGGTCCCTTGATACCGGCTGAGGCAACGATTGAACGTTATTGCTGACCGAACCCAACAGAGCCTCTTTGGGATGAGATGGAACAGAGGGGCTGTTGGCAGCATGAACGTACCGCCGTCCAATCGGCAGCAACTGCCTCGCGTCAGCATGGACCAACATCCCTGTGGAACGTTTCTGACACCTTGTAGAATCCAGGACCCGGATAATTCAGGGTGTTCTGGAGGCAAAGGGGGGGTCCGGCCAGGTTGTAGATGGGTGTACCTAATACACTGTCCACTGAGTGTAAGTGCATGTGGTACCAAAGAGCCTATTAGAGTTCCATTGTTATGACAGTCACCATTTTGTTACATTGGTGTCAGAAGTGGGATGGTGTCCATGGGGCCATCAGAGAGGTGTGTCGACGTGAGGGACTTGCAATAGAGAAGTTTAGGGACAGGCTCTCCCAAAGGAACGGGGTAATGAAGCAACAGACCTCTTGACTTAACGATAAGGTGTTGGGCTTAGCTGTCGCTGGACCGGGGTTCGAGTCCTACGCTAAATTAGGTCTCGTTGGACGAGGGGGAAAATGTCATGACGTTGGAAGTTAAGATTACTCTGTGTCTCCTCTCTGACAATTCAGGATTGCTTCGTCTGAAATTGCACCCTGTTCCCCATCGAGTGCACTATTTAGGGAATAGGTTGTCATTTCAGACACAACTCTGCTCCAAACTAGTGCACTACGTAGGGTAGAGAGTCATTTTTAGACACAACTCTGCTCCAAACTAGTGCACTACGTAGGGTAGAGAGTCATTTTAGAGACAACTCTGCTCCAAACTAGTGCACTACGTAGGGTAGAGAGCTATTTGAGGGACAACTCTGCTCAAAACTAGTGCACTACATAGGGTTAGAGAGTCATTTGAGGGACAACTCTGCTCAAAACTAGTGCACTACGTAGGGTAGAGAGTCATTTTAGAGACAACTCTGCTCCAAACTAGTGCACTGCGTAGGGTAGAGTCATTTGAGGGATCAGAGCGCCCTGTCAGATTTGACGCATCACTTCATGGTTCCGGTGTGAAGTGAGGCCTCGGTGAAGACATGTCCTAGATATAATGTGTGTTGTGGTTATATAAAGGCACCATCTGGATGCTGTGTAGAGACAGCAGTTGGAGGCCCCCAGGACCTAACAGCTAGGGCCATTCAGCACTGATTCATACTGCCTGCCTACTGACACTCTGTTGAATGCAACCACATAGGATGAAATCACATGGAAAGATGGCCTGCCTGTAGCGTTTAGCACCGTAGCACGCTAACATGCTAACACGCTAACACACTAGCATGCTAACACGCTAGCACCCTAACACACTAGCATACTAGCATGCTAACTCGCTAGCACTCGTACAACACAACATCTTGAAACTTCAGAGGACCACAGGGATGATTCTGTTCTTTTTTCTAACTGATTGGGATTGTAGACTGTTCACATAGACTAATCGATCTGTTCTGTTGCCTTTTAAACAATAACGATTATCTTTGAATGTAATTTCATTTCCGACGCTACTACAGAAGCAGGCCTCATATGTGAAAGGCTTTTAAAGTGAATTTCCTTTATTAAAGATAAGAGAAAAGCTTTTAAAGTGAATTTCCTTTATTAAAGATAAGAGAAAGGCTTTTAATGTGGATTTCCTTTATAAACTAAAGGAGAACAACTTAAATAATAGAGGGGCAGATAGTTCCATTGAAAGGGCATTGTGTCATTGTGAACTAATAATGACAGATAGTTCCATTGAAAAGGCATTGTGTCACTGTGAACTAATAATGACAGATAGTTCCATTGAAAGGGCATTGTGTCATTGTGAACTAATAATGACAGATAGTTCCATTGAAAAGGCATTGTGTCATTGTGAACTAATAATGACAGATAGTTCCATTGAAAGGGCATTGTGTCATTGTGAACTAATAATGACAGATAGTTCCATTGAAAAGGCATTGTGTCATTGTGAACTAATAATGACAGATAGTTCCATTGAAAAGGCATTGTGTCATTGTGAACTAATAATGACAGATAGTTCCATTGAAAAGGCATTGTGTCATTGTGAACTAATAATGACAGATAGTTCCATTGAAAGGGCATTGTGTCATTGTGAACTAATAATGGCAGATAGTTCCATTGAAAAGGCATTGTGTCATTGTGAACTAATAATGACAGATAGTTACATTGAAAAGGCATTGTGTCATTGTGAACTAATAATGACAGATAGTTACATTGAAAGTGGTAAAGGAAGATAGTTCCTACAATGGTAAAGGAAGATAGTTCCTATAATGGTAAAGGAAGATAGTTCCTATACTGGTAAAGGAAGATAGTTCCTATAATGGTAAAGGAAGATAGTTCCTATACTGGTAAAGGAAGATAGTTCCTACAATGGTAAAGGAAGATAGTTCCTATAATGGTAAAGGAAGATAGTTCCTATAATGGTAAAGGAAGATAGTTCCTATAATGGTAAAGGAAGATAGTTCCTATAATGGTAAAGGAGATAGTTTCTATAATGGTAAAGGAGATAGTTCCTATAATGGTAAAGGAAGATAGTTCCTATAATGGTAAAGGAAGATAGTTCCTATAATGGTAAAGGAGATAGTTCCTATAATGGTAAAGGAAGATAGTTCCTATAATGGTAAAGGAAGATAGTTCCTATAATGGTAAAGGAGATAGTTCCTATAATGGTAAAGGAGATAGTTCCTATAATGGTAAAGGAGATAGTTCCTATAATGGTAAAGGAGATAGTTCCTATAATGGTAAAGGAGATAGTTCCTATAATGGTAAAGGAGATAGTTCCTATAATGGTAAAGGAAGATAGTTCCTATAATGGTAAAGGAAGATAGTTCCTATAATGGTAAAGGAGATAGTTCCTATAATGGTAAAGGAGATA
Organism: Oncorhynchus mykiss; assembly: GCF_013265735.2. Classification (NCBI taxonomy): domain Eukaryota; kingdom Metazoa; phylum Chordata; class Actinopteri; order Salmoniformes; family Salmonidae; genus Oncorhynchus; species Oncorhynchus mykiss. The sequence continues at coordinate 2,894,474 of NC_048585.1, forward strand.
GTTCCTATAATGGTAAAGGAAGATAGTTCCTATAATGGTAAAGGAGATAGTTCCTATAATGGTAAAGGAAGATAGTTCCTATAATGGTAAAGGAGATAGTTCCTATAATGGTAAAGGAAGATAGTTCCTATAATGGTAAAGGAAGATAGTTCCTATAATGGTAAAGGAAGATAGTTCCTATAATGGTAAAGGAGATAGTTCCTATAATGGTAAAGGAAGATAGTTCCTATAATGGTAAAGGAAGATAGTTCCTATAATGGTAAAGGAGATAGTTCCTATAATGGTAAAGGAAGATAGTTCCTATAATCCTCTCAAATAGTTCTCCAGTTTCTTTCTACCATTCTCAACCTCATATTTACTTCTCATTCAGTTTTTTCCAGCATTGAGTTCAATTAATTTATTATCTGTCATTTACCACCCTTTGTGTCGCAGCACATTGGTACTGTATGTGGCACCAGAGAAAGAAGGGAGGGAGAAGAGAGAGAGATACACTTTTTGAAATAAATAAATATCTACTGTTAAATTTGAATTGTTTTTTTTTTTGTTGTTGTTTTGTGTCTCCTCACTTTTGTTTATTGTTTATTTCACTTGCTTTGGCAATGTAAACAGATGTCTCCCATGCCAGCAAAGCCCTTTGAATTGAGAGAGAGAGAGGAGAGAGGGGAGAGGAGAGAGGAGAGAGGAGAGAGGAGAGAGGTGAGGGGTGAGAGGAGAGAGGGTAGAGGAGAGAGGAGAGAGGTGAGGGGTGAGAGGAGAGAGGGTAGAGGGTAGACGAGAGAGGAGAGAGGAGAGAGGAGAGAGGTGAGGGGTGAGGGGTGAGAGGAGAGAGGGTAGAGGGTAGACGAGAGAGGAGAGAGGAGAGAGGAGAGAGGTGAGGGGTGAGAGGAGAGAGGGGAGAGGGTAGACGAGAGAGGAGAGAGGAGAGAGGAGAGAGGAGAGAGGTGAGGGGTGAGAGGAGAGAGGGGAGAGGGTAGACGAGAGAGGAGAGAGGGGAGAGGGGAGAGGAGAGAGGAGAGAGGGGAGAGGAGAGAGGGGAGAGGAGAGAGGGGAGAGGAGAGAGGAGAGAGGAGAGAGGAGAGAGGTGAGGGGTGAGAGGAGAGAGGGTAGAGGGTAGACGAGAGAGGAGAGAGGAGAGAGGAGAGAG
>NC_048585.1:2900617-2903117 GCF_013265735.2 Oncorhynchus mykiss
TGGAGACTATGGAGTCAGTCTATTAGTTATCTGTCTGTCTGCGTTGTGGAGCTCAGTGGAGACTACGGAGTCAGTCTATTAGTTATCAGTCTGTCTGCGTTGTGGAGCTCAGTGGAGCCTATGGAGTCAGTCTATTAGTTATCAGTCTGTCTGCGTTGTGGAGCTCAGTGGAGACTATGGAGTCAGTCTATTAATTATCTGTCTGTCTGCCTTGTGGAGCTCAGTGGAGACTATGGAGTCAGTCTATTAGTTATCTGTCTGTCTGCGTTGTGGAGCTCAGTGGAGACTATGGAGTCAGTCTATTAGTTATCTGTCTGTCTGCGTTGCGGTGACACTACTGAGCTGGCAGACACACACACACACACACACACACACACACACACACACACACACACACACACACACACACACACACACACACACACACACACACTCTCAGTGGTAGTCCCCGTGCTGTGTCACGGTCTGCAGCTCTGTCAAGGTCACCCTCTCCACCAGCGCCAGTCTTGGCACCAGAACCGGCCCCCGTCCGCCCCACACTTCATCATGTAAGTTATTCACCAGAACCACCGCCCACGCTGGTGTGGGTGTGTGTCATCTCTCCTTGTTGGGGACATATAAACACTACGGAGGACTCCCTGGAGACGCTGTGGTCCTTGGATACATGTAGGGAATAGGGTGTAATTTAGGAAACACACTGTGAGGTGAACGAGGTTTGGCCATGTCTCAGCTGTGTTAGCTAACGCTAATATTCAATTTCCTGTCACCTCCAGTTGTCTTTGGAGGATACTCTGTGTTCCAAATGGCACCCTATTCCCTATATAGTGCACTACTTTAGACCAGAGCCCTATTCCCTATATAGTGCACTACTTTAGACCAGAGCCCTATTCCCTATATAGTACACTACATTAGACCAGAGCCCTATTCCCTATATAGTGCAATACTTTAGACCAGAGCCCTATTCCCTATATAGTGCACTACTTTAGACCAGAGCCCTATTCCCTATATAGTGCACTACTTTAGACCAGAGCCCTATTCCCTATATAGTGCATTACTTTAGACCAGAGCCCTATCTATTCCTTATTTAGTGCACTACTTTAGACCAGAGCCCTATTCCCTATATAGTACACTACTTTAGACCAGAGCCCTATTCCCTATATAGTGCATTACTTTAGACCAGAGCCCTATTCCTTATTTAGTGCACTACTTTAGACCAGAGCCCTATTCCCTATATAGTACACTACTTTAGACCAGAGCCCTATTCCCTATATAGTACACTACTTTAGACCAGAGCCCTATTCCCTATTTAGTACACTACTTTAGACCAGAGCCCTATTTCCTATATAGTGCACTACTTTAAACCAGAGCCCTATTCCCTATATAGTGCACTACTTTAGACCAGAGCCCTATTCCCTATATAGTGCACTACTTTAGACCAGAGCCCTATTCCCTATATAGTGCACTACTTTAGACCAGAGCCCTATTCCCTATATAGTACACTACTTTAGACCAGAGCCCTATTCCCTATATAGTACACTACTTTAGACCAGAGCCCTATTCCCTATGTAGTACACTACTTTAGACCAGAGCCCTATTCCCTATATAGTGCACTACATTAGACCAGAGCCCTATTCCCTATATAGTGCACTACTTTAGACCAGGGCCCTATTCCCTATATAGTGCACTACTTTAGACCAGGGCCCTATTCCCTATATAGTCCACTACATTAGACCAAGGCCCTATTCCCTATATAGTGCACTACATTAGACCAGGACCCATAGGGATTTGGGATTGGCTTTTCTGAGTTGCTAGGTGCCTTGTCCGCTGTCGCCCAGCCCTCCGTCACCCAGCGTCGCCCAGCCCTCCGTCGCCCAGCCCTCCGTCGCCCAGCGTCGCCCAGCCCTCCGTCCCCCAGCCCTCCGTTTCCCAGCCCTCCGTCGCCCAGCCCTCCGTCCCCCAGCCCTCCGTCTCGCAGCCCTCCGTCGCCCAGCCCTCCGTCGCCCAGCCCGCCGTCGCCCAGCCCTCCGTCGCCCAGCCCTCTGTCGCCCAGCCCTCCGTCGCCCAGCGTCGCCCAGCCCTCCGTCCCCCAGCCCTCCGTCCCCCAGCCCTCCGTTGCCCAGCCCTCCGTCCCCCAGCCCTCCGTCGCCCAGCCCTCCGTCCCCCAGCCCTCCGTCCCCCAGCCCTCCGTCGCCCAGCCCTCCGTCCCCCAGCCCTCCGTCCCCCAGCCCTCCGTCCCCCAGCCCTCCGTCGCCCAGCCCTCCGTCCCCCAGCCCTCCGTCCCCCAGCCCTCCGTCCCCCAGCCCTCCGTCGCCCAGCCCTCCGTCCCCCAGCCCTCCGTCCCCCAGCCCAGCCCTCCGTCCCCCAGCCCTCCGTCGCCCAGCCCTCCGTCCCCCAGCCCTCCGTCCCCCAGCCCTCCGTCGCCCAGCCCTCCGTCCCCCAGCCCTCCGTCCCCCAGCCCTCCTTCGCCCAGCCCTCCGTCGCCCAGCCCTCCGTCCCCCAG
>NC_048585.1:2908117-2950617 GCF_013265735.2 Oncorhynchus mykiss
GTGAAACTTTGGCCCAGTCTGAGGTCCTTAGCACTCTGGAGAAGGTTTTCATCAAGGATCTCTCTGTACTTTGCTCCGTTCATCTTTCCATTAATCTTGACTAGTCTCCCAGTCCCTGCTGCTGAAAAACATCCCCACAACATGATGCTGTCACCATCATGCTTCACCATAGAGATGGTGCCAGGTGTCCTCCAGACGTGATGCTGTCACCATCATGCTTCACCGTAGGGATGGTGCCAGGTGTCCTCCAGACGTGATGCTGTCACCACCATGCTTCACCGTAAGGATGGTAACAGGTTTCCTCTAGATATGACGCTTGGCCTTCTAGCCAAAGAGTTCAATATTGGTTTCATCAGATCAGAGAATCGTGTTTCTCATGGTCTGAGAGTCTTTAGGTGCCTGTTGGGAAACTCCAAGCGGGCTGTCATGTGCCTTTTACTGAGGAGTGGCTTCCGTCTGGTCACTCTACCATAAAGGCCTTATTAGTGGAATGCTGCAGAGATGGTTGTCTTACTGGAAGGTTCTCCCATCTCCACAGAGGAACTCTGGAGCTCTGTCAGAGTGACCATCGGGTTTTTGATCACCTCTCTGACCAAGGCCCTTTTCCCCCGATTGCTCAGTTTGGCCGGACGACCAGCTCTAAGGAAGAGTCTTGGTGATTCCAAACTTCTCCCATTTAAGAATGATGGAGGCCACTGTTTTCTTGGGGACCTTCAACACTGCAGAAATGTTTTGGTACCCTTCCCCAGATCTGTGCCTCGACACAATCCTGTCTTGGAGCTCTAAGGACAATTCCTTTCCACCTCATGGCTTGGTTTTTGCTCTGACATGCACTGTCAACTGTGGGACCTTATATAGACAGGTGTGTGCCTTTCCAAATCATGTCCAATCAATTGAATTAACACAGATGGACTCCAATCAAGTTGTAGAAACATCTCAAGGATGATCAATGGAAACAGGATGCACCTGAGCTCCAATATCTCTTAGCCTCATAACAAAGGGTCTGAATTCTTATGTAAATAAGGTATTTCTGTTGTTTTTTTTTATATACATTTTCCAAAATTTGTGAAGACGTGTTTTCACTTTGTCATTATGGGGTAATGTGTAGATTGCTGTAGATAAAAATTAAAAATAAATATTTTTAAAATAAGGCTGTAATGTAAAAAATTGTGGGAAAAGGGAAGGTGTTTCAACACTTTTCAAAGGGATTGTATATATATGTTGTAAAATGTAATGAAAACATGTAACTTTTCTGAGTAACATTAGAATGTTTTATAGCACTATGAAAACATGTTACTTTTCTGAGTAACATTAGAATGCTTTATAGCACTATGAAACATGTAACTTTTCTGAGTAACATTAGAATGTTTTATAGCACTATGAAACATGTTACTTTTCTGAGTAACATTAGAATGCTTTATAGCACTATGAAACATGTTACTTTTCTGAGTAACATTAGAATGCTTTATAGCACTATGAAACATGTAACTTTTCTGAGTAACATTAGAATGCTTTATAGCACTATGAAACATGTAACTTTTCTGAGTAACATTAGAATGTTTTATAGCACTATGAAACATGTTACTTTTCTGAGTAACATTAGAATGTTTTATAGCACTATGAAACATGTAACTTTTCTGAGTAACATTAGAATGTTTTATAGCACTATGAAACATGTAACTTTTCTGAGTAACATTAGAATGTTTTATAGCACTATGAAACATGTAACTTTTCTGAGTAACATTAGAATGTTTTATAGCACTATGAAACATGTTACTTTTCTGAGTAACATTAGAATGCTTTATAGCACTATGAAACATGTAACTTTTCTGAGTAACATTAGAATGCTTTATAGCACTATGAAACATGTTACTTTTCTGAGTAACATTAGAATGTTTTATAGCACTATGAAACATGGAACTTCCTTAATCTGGGGGCTGGCCGTGTCTTCCCTGAAGTTTGACTGTGTAACACCTCGTGTGTGTTTTAAATCAGTCCCATTTGTCTTGGGGCTTAATGCTGTCAGCTGGCTCTGACAACCCTCCACCGGGACCCCGATACATCACAGCTGAAAGACTGCAGGGGGCTCAGCAAATTAGACATTTAGTTACAACAGCCTGGTTTAGGGAGGGAGGGGGGGTACAGAGAGGGGCTATGTTACAACAGCCTGGTTTAGGGGAGGGAAGGATGTACAGAGAGGGGCTCTGCTACAACAGCCTGGTTTAGGGGAGGGAGGTGGAGGGGGGTACAGGGAGGGGCTCTGCTACAACAGCCTGGTTTAGGGGAGGGAGGGGGGTACAGGGAGGGGCTATGTTACAACAGCCTGGTTTAGGGGAGGGAGGGGGATACAGGGAGGGGCTATGTTACAACATCCTGGTTTAGGGGAGGGAAGGGAGGGGGGGGGTACAGGGAGGGGCTATGTTACAACAGCCTGGTTTAGGGGAGGGAAGGATGTACAGAGAGGGGCTCTGCTACAACAGCCTGGTTTAGGGGAGGGAGGTGGAGGGGGGTACAGGGAGGGGCTCTGCTACAACAGCCTGGTTTAGGGGAGGGAGGGGGGTACAGGGAGGGGCTATGTTACAACAGCCTGGTTTCGGGGAGGGAGGGGGGTACAGGGAGGGGCTATGCTACAACAGCCTGGTTTCGGGGAGGGAGGGGGGTACAGGGAGGGGCTATGCTCTTTGCGTTCAGCGTTGTAATATTGGTTCAGGAAAACTGGAATATCCAGCAGGGAAACAGAGATCATGTTATAACGGCCTTATTCCAGCCAGGTTCTGGTGCCTTATTCCAGCCAGGTTCTGGTGCCTTATTCCAGCCAGGTTCTGGTGCCTTATTCCAGCCAGGTTCTGGTGCCTTATTCCAGCCAGGTTCTGGTGCCTTATTCCAGCCAGGTTCTGGTGCCTTATTCCAACCAGGTTCTGGTGCCTTATTCCAGCCAGGTTCTGGTGCCTTATTCACACCAGGTTCTGATGCCTTATTCCAGCCAGGTTCTGGTGCCTTATTCACACCAGGTTCTGGTGCCTTATTCCAGTCAGGTTCTGGTGCCTTATTCCAGCCAGGTTCTGGTGCCTTATTCCAGCCAGGTTCTGGTGCCTTATTCCAGCCAGGTTCTGGTGCCTTATTCCAGCCAGGTTCTGGTGCCTTATTCCAGCCAGGTTATGGTGCCTTATTCACACCAGGTTCTGGTGCCTTATTCCAGCCAGGTTCTGGTGCCTTATTCCAGCCAGGTTCTGGTGCCTTATTCCAGCCAGGTTCTGGTGCCTTATTCACACCAGGTTCTGGTGCCTTATTCCAGCCAGGTTCTGGTGCCTTATTCTAACCAGGTTCTGGTGCCTTATTCTAACCAGTATGTTATTCAACCAGGTTCTGGTGCCTTATTCTAACCAGGTTCTGGTGCCTTATTCCAACCAGTATGTTATTCAACCAGGTTCTGGTGCCTTATTCCAGCCAGGTTCTGGTGCCTTATTCTAACCAGGTTCTGGTGCCTTATTCCAACCAGTATGTTATTCTAACCAGGTTCTGGTGCCTTATTCCAGCCAGGTTCTGGTGCCTTATTCTAACCAGGTTCTGGTGCCTTATTCCAGCCAGGTTCTGGTGCCTTATTCCAGCCAGGTTCTGGTGCCTTATTCCAACCAGTATGTTATTCTAACCAGGTTCTGGTGCGTTAACCAGGTTCTGGTGCCTTATTCCAGCCAGGTTCTGGTGCCTTATTCCAGCCAGGTTCTGGTGCCTTATTCCAGCCAGGTTCTGGTGCCTTATTCCAGCCAGGTTCTGGTGCCTTATTCCAACCAGGTTCTGGTGCCTTATTCCAGTCAGGTTCTGGTGCCTTATTCCAGCCAGGTTCTGGTGCCTTATTCTAACCAGGTTCTGGTGCCTTATTCCAACCAGTATGTTATTCAACCAGGTTCTGGTGCCTTATTCTAACCAGGTTCTGGTGCCTTATTCCAACCAGTATGTTATTCTAACCAGGTTCTGGTGCCTTATTCCAACCAGTATGTTATTCAACCAGGTTCTGGTGCCTTATTCTAACCAGGTTCTGGTGCGTTAACCAGGTTCTGGTGCCTTATTCCAACCAGGTTCTGGTGCCTTATTCCAGCCAGGTTCTGGTGCCTTATTCCAGCCAGGTTCTGGTGCCTTATTCCAGCCAGGTTCTGGTGCCTTATTCCAACCAGTATGTTATTCTAACCAGGTTCTGGTGCGTTAACCAGGTTCTGGATGGGCTTTCTACTGTTGCTGAACTGTTAATCTGTGTAGATAGATGGCATCTGATTACAATGAAGTTCAAAGTTTTATAGTTTCCATTCTCTCTCACTCTCTGTCTCTCTCTCTGAGTGTTACTGCTGTGGAACGCGTGTGGGGGATTCGGGAGAGGCATTGGTGGCTTTACCCAGAGTAAACCTTGAGCAGATTCTGGGTTGGGCCGGCTGCCAGTAAATTGCATTGGCAGGGAGTTTGTAATAGGGGATTTAATCTGAATAAAATTGACTCCAGAGAACCAGTCAATAATCCAGGATGTAATCCTATAATTGGATTGGTTCTGACGAAAGTAGGAGGAGAGATGGGCTGTGGAACGGAACTCCTCTAGCCGAGTCGCCGGGCGGAGGAGGGAGAGAGAGAGACAGAGAGAGAGACAAAGAGAAAGAGAGTGAGAGAGACAGACAGACAGACACTAAGTCCACACAGAGACAGATTCAACCGAAGTCACAGAGTCACTAAGAGGTCAAATCAAACTCGTCCTGTAATATCCCTGACCCTGGCTGATGAGGAAACTTTAAATTCACTGAGTGCCTTAAATCTAGCCTGATCCCCAATATGTTTGTGCTGTCTTGACAACAGTTAGAAAGAGAGTAGAAACAGATCTGTTGACCAGGCTACCCTGTCTCCCCACCAGAGACGAACCTGAGTACGACTAGAGTTCAGAGTTCACCAGGACATCTATAGAGTGGAATGTCAAGGATCAACTCATCCTGTCCTCCCCTAACTTTTACTGTTCACACACACACAGAAACACAGTAGTGGTCCATAGTGGATATTAACTCTGGTCAGTAGGGGTCCATAGTGGATATTAACTCTGGTCAGTAGGGGTCCATAGTGGATATTAACTCTGGTCAGTAGGGGTCCATAGTGGATATTATCTCTGGTCAGTAGTGGTCCATAGTGGATATTAACTCTGGTCAGTAGTGGTCCATAGTGGATATTATCTCTGGTCAGTAGGGGTCCATAGTGGATATTAACTCTGGTCAGTAGGGGTCCATAGTGGTGGATATTAACTCTGGTCAGTAGTGGTCCATAGTGGATATTATCTCTGGTCAGTAGGGGTCCATAGTGGATATTAACTCTGGTCAGTAGGGGTCCATAGTGGATATTAACTCTGGTCAGTAGTGGTCCATAGTGGATATTAACTCTGGTCAGTAGGGGTCCATAGTGGATATTAACTCTGGTCAGTAGTGGTCCATAGTGGATATTATCTCTGGTCAGTAGTGGTCCATAGTGGATATTAACTCTGGTCAGTAGGGGTCCATAGTGGATATTAACTCTGGTCAGTAGGGGTCCATAGTGGATATTAACTCTGGTCAGTAGGAGTCCATAGTGGATATTAACTCTGGTCATTAGGGGTCCATAGTGGATATTAACTCTGGTCAGTAGTGGTCCATAGTGGATATTATCTCTGGTCAGTAGTGGTCCATAGTGGATATTATCTCTGGTCAGTAGTGGTCCATAGTGGATATTATCTCTGGTCAGTAGGGGTCCATAGTGGATATTAACTCTGGTCAGTAATGGTCCTTGGTGGATGATCATGAATTATACATGTATGTTTGCCTGTGGGATGTTATTTTGTGGGGTTGTGGGAACAACAGAATGATGTTCTCCCTCTGTGCTAGGTAGTCAGGCATAATCTAATAACACACAAAGACATTTAGCGTGGAAATTACAGAAGGCTTGTGCAATTATGGTGCATCTCTATTCCTCAAGGTTGTTGTTCCTCTGAAGATGTCTGTGCTCGTTGTAATTACAGTAGAAGGGCAGGCTTTTTGACACCATGACATGTTGGCCGACATTAGTGGTGGTACAAAGTAGGAGGTCAACAGTGGTATAATCAAGGCCTCCGCCTGAGCACTGTGACAAATGTAGGCTGTTAAAGACAGAGTCCCAAATGCCACCCTATTACCTACGTAGTGCAGTAGTTTTGACCAGAACCCTGTGGGCCCAGAACAAAACAAAAAAATAGTGCACTGACTAGGGAATAGGGTGCTATAGTAGTGCACTAACTAGGGAATAGGGTGCTATAGTAGTGCACTAACTAGGGAATAGGGTGCTATAGTAGTGCACTAACTAGGGAATAGGGTGCTATAGTAGTGCACTAACTAGGGAATAGGGTGCTATAGTAGTGCGCTGACTAGGGAATAGGGTGCTATAGTAGTGCAATGACTAGGGAATAGGGTGGTATAGTAGTGCACTAACTAGGGAATAGGGTGCTATAGTAGTGCACTAACTAGGGAATAGGGTGCTATAGTAGAGCACTGACTAGGGAATAGGGTGCTATAGTAGTGCACTAACTAGGGAATAGGGTGCTATAGTAGTGCACTGACTAGGGAATAGGGTGCTATAGTAGTGCACTAACTAGAGAATAGGGTGCTATAGTAGTGCACTAACTAGGGAATAGGGTGCTATAGTAGTGCACTAACTAGGGAATAGGGTGCTATAGTAGTGCACTAACTAGGGAATATGGTGCTATAGTAGTGCACCGACTAGGGAATAGGGTGCTATAGTAGTGCACTAACTAGGGAATAGGGTGCTATAGTAGTGCACTGACTAGGGAATAGGGTGCTATAGTAGTGCACTAACTAGGGAATAGGGTGCTATAGTAGTGCACTAACTAGGGAATATGGTGCTATAGTAGTGCACTAACTAGAGAATAGGGTGACATTTGGGACGGCTGATTAAAATGACCAATTTAAGATGTGACAACCGCGGCGTTCATGTGCCGTGACCCGTTCTTGTTTTCGAGAAACAATTTTCATTTAGAGAGGGTCCGGAGGCCATTTTAGCAGAGTGACAAAACAACCAATCAATTTGAATTGTAACAACGTTATGAGAGGTGAACAAGGCCCTTTGTGACTTGATAGAAAATATGGCCTTTTTATCATTAACCAATCAACAACATTTATTTTCAAATCGTTTTTTTGTTTTGTTTATCAGTTCATCATGTCCGTAACGTGGATACTCATACTATTAGTAGTTCAGACAGGATAGAGCAAACATGGAGGTGTGTTTATAGGACTGGCCGGAGTCTAACAGTTCCCTGTATGGATCAGACGAGGCACCTCGGGGCCATGTGTCCTGTTGTGTCCCTGTGCTCCATCCCATGTGTCCTATTGTGTCCCTGTGATCCATCCCATGTGTCCTATTGTGTCCCTGTGATCCATCCCATGTGTCCTATTGTGTCCCCGTGATCCATCCCATGTGTCCTATTGTGTCCCTGAGATCCATCCCATGTGTCCCTGTGATCCATCCCATGTGTCCTATTGTGTCCCTGTGATCCATCCCATGTGTCCCCGTGATCCATCCCATGTGTCCCTGTGATCCATCCCATGTGTCCCTGTGATCCATCCCATGTGTCCTATTGTGTCCCTGTGATCCATCCCATGTGTCCCTGTGATCCATCCCATGTGTCCCCGTGATCCATCCCATGTGTCCCTGTGATCCATCCCATGTGTCCTATTGTGTCCCCGTGATCCATCCCATGTGTCCTATTGTGTCCCCGTGATCCATCCCATGTGTCCTATTGTGTCCCTGTGATCCATCCCATGTGTCCTATTGTGTCCCTGTGATCCATTCCATGTGTCCTATTGTGTCCCCGTGATCCATCCCATGTGTCCTATTGTGTCCCTGTGATCCATCCCATGTGTCCTGATTAGAGGGGAACCTGGTGTTCCAGGTCTAAATCAGTCCCTGATTAGAGGGGAACCTGATGTCCCAGGTCTAAATCAGTCCCTGATTAGAGGGGAACCTGATGTCCCAGGTCTAAATCAGTCCCTGATTAGAGGGGAACCTGATGTCCCAGGTCTAAATCAGTCCCTGATTAGAGGGGAACCTGGTGTCCCAGGTCTAAATTAGTCCCTGATTAGAGGGGAACCTGATGTCCCAGGTCTAAATCAGTCCCTGATTAGAGGGGAACCTGATGTCCCAGGTCTAAATCAGTCCCTGATTAGAGGTGAACCTGATGTCCCAAGTCTAAATCAGTCCCTAATTAGAGGGGAACCTGGTGTCCCAGGTCTAAATCAGTCCCTGGTTAGAGGGGAACCTGATGTCCCAGGTCTAAATCAGTCCCTGATTAGAGGGGAACCTGATGTCCCAGGTCTAAATCAGTCTCTGATTAGAGGGGAACCTGGTGACCCAGGTCTAAATCAGTCCCTGATTAGAGGGGAACCTGGTGACCCAGGTCTAAATCAGTCCCTGATTAGAGGGGAACCTGATGTCCCAGGTCTAAATCAGTCCCTGATTAGAGGGGAACCTGGTGTCCCAGGTCTAAATTAGTCCCTGATTAGAGGGGAACCTGGTGTCCCAGGTCTAAATCAGTCCCTGATTAGAGGGGAACCTGATGTCCCAGGTCTAAATCAGTCCCTGATTAGAGGGGAACCTGGTGTCCCAGGTCTAAATTAGTCCCTGATTAGAGGGGAACCTGGTGTCCCAGGTTTAAATCAGTCCCTGATTAGAGGGGAACCTGATGTCCCCGGTCTAAATCAGTCCCTGATTAGAGGGGAACCTGGTGTCCCAGGTCTAAATCAGTCCCTGATTAGAGGGGAACCTGGTGTCCCAGGTCTAAATCAGTCCCTGATTAGAGGGGAACCTGGTGTCCCAGGTCTAAATCAGTCCCTGATTAGAGGGGAACCTGGTGTCCCCGGTCTAAATCAGTCCCTGATTAGAGGGGAACCTGATGTCCCAGGTCTAAATCAGTCCCTAATTAGAGGGGAACCTGATGTCCCAGGTCTAAATCAGTCCCTGATTAGAGGGGAACCTGGTGTCCCAGGTCTAAATCAGTCCCTGATTAGAGGGGAACCTGATGTCCCAGGTCTAAATCAGTCCCTGATTAGAGGGGAACCTGATGTCCCAGGTTTAAATCAGTCCCTGATTAGAGGGGAACCTGATGTCCCAGGTCTAAATCAGTCCCTGATTAGAGGGGAACCTGATGTCCCAGGTCTAAATCAGTCCCTGATTAGAGGGGAACCTGGTGTCCCAGGTCTAAATCAGTCTCTGATTAGAGGGGAACCTGATGTCCCAGGTCTAAATCAGTCCCTGATTAGAGGGGAACCTGATGTCCCAGGTTTAAATCAGTCCCTGATTAGAGGGGAACCTGGTGTCCCAGGTCTAAATCAGTCCCTGATTAGAGGGGAACCTGATGTCCCAGGTCTAAATCAGTCCCTGATTAGAGGGGAACCTGGTGTCCCAGGTCTAAATCAGTCCCTGATTAGAGGGGAATAATAATAAAAAGCAGTGCAACTGGCTTGGAGGTTCAGAATTGAGTTGGAGGCTCTAGACTACAGAGCTCAGACAAGAAAGAACCATTGAAGATATCCCTCACAGAGTGTCTTGTCCAGTCTACTCTGAACTCTCTCCTTCTCTCACTCTCTTCCTCCTTCCTTATGCTCTCTCTCTCTCTCTCTCTCTCTCTCTCTCTCTCTCTCTCTCTCTCTCTCTCTCTCTCTCTCTCTCTCTCTCTCTTTCTCTCTCTCTCTCTCTCTCACTCTCTCTCTCTCTCTCTCTCTCTCTCCTCTCTGTGTGAGTTATCATTTAATCCTGTGTTAGGATGGCCTCCTTTCTCCAGGGTGGTTTTGTCTCTCTCTCTATGTCACACCTCACATTTATTTTAGTCTCTGGCTCTTTCTGTTTGAGCTTAAAATAGACTGGTTCTGAGAGTGACAAATGTCCAGCTATAACCTCCTCAGGGTATGTCCCTGTATAGTGCACTAATTTTCACCAGGGCCCCTAGGCAGGGACCCACTATAGAGGGAATAAGGGACCATTTGGGCCACAATCCTTCCTTAAAGTCATTCTGAATGTATGGCTTTAAGATATATAGAAGGTCAAGTATGATGGTTGTGTGAATAATATCACTGTGTCCTCTGTGGACCAGACAGGAGAGACAGAGGAGAGAGAACCAGGTTAAAACCTGCTCTGACATCACAGAGGGAGCTGAGTGACATCAAAGTCTGTTATGTTTTTCTTTTCTGTCCATTTAACCTTTATTCAACCTTTATTCAACCTTTATTTAACCTTTATTTAACTAGGCAAGTCAGTTAAGAACAAATTCTTATTTACATTGACGGACTACCAAAAAGCTAAAGGCCCCCTGCAGGGGACAGAGGCTGGGATTAAAAATATCAATAAATTCAATAAAAATATAGGACATCAACATGGTAGCAACACAACATGACAACAACATGGTAGCAACACAACATGACAACAACATGGTAGCAACACAACATGTCAACAACATGGTAGCAACACAACATGTCAACAACATGGTAGCAACACAACATGACAACAACATGGTAGCAGCACAACATGTTAACAACATGGTAGCAACACAACATGTCAACAACATGGTAGCAACACAACATGACAACAACATGGTAGCAACACAACATGTCAACAACATGGTAGCAGCACAACATGACATCAACATGGTAGCAACACAACATGTCAACAACATGGTAGCAGCACAACATGACAACAACATGGTAGCAGCACAACATGACAACAACATGGTAGCAGCACAACATGTCAACAACATGGTAGCAACACAACATGTCAACAACAGGGTAGCAACACAACATGACATCAACATGGTAGCAACACAACATGTCAACAACATGGTAGCAACACAACATGTCAACAACATGGTAGCAACACAACATGTCAACAACATGGTAGCAACACAACATGTCAACAACATGGTAGCAACACAACATGTCAACAACATGGTAGCAACACAACATGTCAACAACATTGTAGCAACACAACATGCCAACAACATGGTAGCAACACAACATGTCAACAACATGGTAGCGACACAACATGACAACAACATGGTAGCAACACAACATGACAACAACATGGTAGCAACACAACATGTCAACAACATGGTAGCAACACAACATGTCAACAACATGGTAGCAACACAACATGTCAACAACATGGTAGCAACACAATATGTCAACAACATGGTAGCAACACAACATGTCAACAACATGGTAGCAACACAACATGTCAACAACATGGTAGCAACACAACATGTCAACAACATGGTAGCAACACAACATGTCAACAACATGGAAGCAACACAACATGACAACAACATGGTAGCAACACAACATGGTAGCAGCACAACATGACAACAACATGGCAGCAGCACAACATGTCAACAACATGGTAGTAACACAACATGGCAACAACATGGCAGCAGCACAACATGACAACAACATAGTAGCAACACAACATAACAACAACATGGTAGCAACACAACATAACAACAACATGGTAGCTCCACAACATGACAACACAACATGTCAACAACATGGTAGCATCACAAAATGACAACACAACATGTCAACAACATGGTAGCTTCACAACATGACAACACAACATGTCAACAACATGGCAGCAACACAACATGACAACACAACATGTCAACAACATGGTAGCATCACAACATGACAACACAACATGTCAACAACATGGCAGCAACACAACATGGTAAAAGTCTTGGAAGGTGTGTCGCCTGCTGCTCACTCAGTCAGACAATTTCCCCTCATCCCTCCTCGACATACACACACACACACCACACACACACACACACACACACACACACACACACACACACACACACACACACACACACACACACACACACACACACACACACACCTCAGTAGCTTTAAGGGATACACATTGTACTGTGTAGAGAAACAACACAGGGAAAAATCTGGTGTTGTAAAGTTAACGGCCTGTGAAGTCTTTTCTTTCTTTGTGTGTGTATGTGTTTGTATTTCCATCAGTGTGTGTGTGTTTGTATTTCCATCAGTGTGTGTGTTATGGGACTGAGGCTGGGGGGCGGTGATGGTTAGTTGGGCAGAATCTATCAGGTATCCCCGAGCTCAGAGCAGCAGAGCAGCAGAGCAGGCCAGACCTCATCTGTTACTCTCTACACAACACTGGGATTTAACATAGTCCTCAGAGCCTGCTGATAGCCGAGGGGAGAGAGGGGAGGGAGGGAAGGGGAGAGGGATGGGGGGGAGGGAGGAGGAAAGGGAGAGGAGGGAAGGGGAGAGGGATGGGGGGGAGGGAGGAGGAAAGGGAGAGGGGGGAAGGGGGGGAAGGGAAGGGGGAGGGAAGGAGGGAGAGGAGGAGGTTATGAGTGAGGAGAGAGGGATGCGTAAGAAGAGGAGAAGAGGGAGAGAGGGAAGATTGGGGGATGAGGGAGAGTAGGGGATGAGAACGAAGGGTGAGGAGTGAGAGGGATGCAGAGAGGGATGGAAAAGCATTGGGCAAAGAACCTACAGCTGAACTCAAAAAGAGAAGACTAATGGGGAAATGACCAAGTGTTTTGGGCTCCCGAGTGGAGCAGCGGACTACAGTCCCTGGTTCGAATACAGGTTTTATCACATCCGGACGTGATTGGGAGTCCCATAAGGCGGCGCACAATTGGCCCAGCATCGTCCGGATTTGGCCGGGGTATTCCGTCATTGTAAATAAGAATTTGTTCTTAACTGACTGTCAGTGAGAGTGCACTGTTGGTATGCTCTGATTAGGAAATGGATTTACAGGGACACCTAATGCATTCTTGGGCCAAGAAACATGACTAGTGGTTGAAAAGCTGAATGTATTACGACTCGGTGAAACATAAGATATTACAGCTTTTAATATCCTGTTGGTAGGATATATACGTGATCGTGAGCAAATTGTTTGTTTGTATATCGGTATTGTTTGTATATATTGTAACACACAATACTATTATGGCTTTAGCCAGAAGTTTTGCTTTTGGCGTTTCTGATTTATTCTACAATTCAAACATGGCGATGATCCCAAACTCCTGTTCCACCCTGGAAGACGTGGATGGAAATCTCCCCTTTCATATTGTGAACTTCGGCCATGAACAACTTTTACCGGCCCCTGATATCACCTTTCCTACGGGGACAGCTGAGCCGCTCGGGGAAGGTACACAAGGAAACGACCTCAGCGCCGCTGAGACCGGTGTTAACTCCCAACAACAAGGTGCTTGTTTACCTTCAGCTTGCTGCTCTGTGGCGTTGTACACATCCTGTCCTGGCCCAAACATCAGAAAGCAATCAACCCCTTGTCATATGATGAAGCTGGAAAGTCTCAAAGTAGCTCTTCTCTTGTTTGCAACGTTTGCTGTTTAAATGTGGTGCCAAATATTGGGATGCTGGACACAAGCAGGGACGATGAGTGCAATCTAGATGAGATAGTCACCTTATCAGTAGTGGGCACAGAAAATGACATGTTTGACTGTTTCAATCGGACAGGACGTCATTTTATTCATGTGAACGCACGGAGCCTGCTGCCCAAATTAGAGGGACTAGAACTCTTGGCTTCTAACACACTGGCTGCAGTAGCTGCTGTGACTGAGACATGACTCTACGGGGTCAATTGAGGTCGATGAGGTTGAGCTTCCGGGTTACAGAATTCATAGAATTGCCAGAAACGGTGGTGGCGATGATGTGTGTGTTTTTTTTACTAGGAAGGATGTGTATTTTAACCCTCGTTCAGATCTGAAAAGGAAGTTGCATGGGTAGAGACACTTGTTCCTAAATGTCTTCCTACACTTGTTGGTGTTTCTGCTATCGGCCTCCTAAACCTAATCATTTCTATGATTTACTCAAATTAAATCGCTGTGATCAACATTGTATTTGCTGATAGGGAATGAATTCAGCTTGGTGATTTGTAATACAGATGTGCAGTTATCACCCTCTGAGAAGTACACTAGTAAATGCCCTGTATAATTATAACATTCATCAGTTATTCGGACAAAAACAACTGATCGTTGAGCCAACCCGGGTGTGTAACTTCGGATTTGATGATTGTACCAGATCAAGACTGTCAGACAGGAGTCTTAAATCTTGGTTTCAGTGATCATATGGTCGTAACAGCTGTTGGTGGAAGAAGGAGAGGACCAAGGTGCAGCGTGGTACGCGTCCAGGGTTTCTATTATAACCCAACACTAGAACAAAAAAATAACAAACGCGACACAAACGAAACAGTTCTATCTGGTGCAGACACACACAACAGAAAACAACCCACAAACACAGGTGGGAAAAAGCTGCCTAAGTATGGTTCTCAATCAGAGACAACGATAGACAACTGCCTCTGATTGAGAACCACACCCGGGACCAAACAACAAAGAAACACAAAACATAGAAAATGAACATAGAATGCCCACCCTAGTCACACCCTGGCCTAACCAAAATAGAGAGTAAAAGCCTCTCTATGGCCAGGGCGTGACAATGGTAACCTACTGTACCCGTAGACATCCAAATTACTACTAGAGCCAGGTAATACATACATGAAGGTACTGTCTATGAAATAATACTAAAAATAACGTTTCGTAGAGGTCCTTGGAATCTTTGTAATTGATCTCATGTACTAAACTGTGATGATGTTGATCAAGCTTGGTAACTTTTTTTAAAGATCTGTTTCTGTCTGCACTCGACTCTCTGGTTACGATGAAACACATTCAGAATCAAACAGCGGTCAGGGAAATGGATCACTTCCCGAGATCTAAGACCTCCTAAGGAAAAAGGGGATCGCTACCTGGTCAGATTCAGAAGGACACAATCTACAACAAGATGATGACGGTTATATTAACTGTAGAAACCAGACAAGATAGAAAATGGATAAGACCAAGTCCTTACATTATATGGACGTCATTAACGACACATTACATCTGCCTCGTAAACTGTGGATAATTTTTATTAAACAGCTAAAATGATAACGCATAGTGTAAGACTTCCTATTGGTAGTGGTACGTTACCCAATGATCTCAGAACAGCCCGGGTGGTTCCGCTCCACGAGAAGAGCAGTAAAACAAACGTAGGAAACTACAAACCTGTGTTGATCCTCAGCACCTCATCCAAAGTTGTTGAGAGGTTTTCAACTTGAGGGATACCTTCTCGAGCACCGACCTTCTTTATGAACTCCAGTCTGGCTTTAGAACAGCTCATTCCACTGATACTCGCCGTATCCACCTTGTTGACCACTTTAAGCAGGAAAGTGAGAAAGGGGAACTATACAGGTATGGTCATGTTAGACTTGTAGAAAGCTGTTGACACTGTGAACCAATGACATTCCCCTGATGAAACTGAAATACATGGCTCTAAACGATGTAGCAGTGAATTGGTTTGGGTCTAATCTGACCAACAGAACACAAGTATGTAATGTTGGTGATGTTCTGTCAGAGGCCAAAGAAATATCCTGTGGAGTACCACAGGGATCCATTTTAGGGCCTCTCTTATTTCTTCTATACGTTAATGATATGCCAGGTACAGTAAAGTGTAAACTCTTGCTTTATGCTGATGATTCAGCCATACTGGTATCAGGGAAGGATACAGTTTACATAGAGGAGGCCCTGAGTAAGGAAATGCATTTGATTAGAGATTGGTTGTCTGACAACAAATTGTCACTACATTTGAGAAAAACTCAATCAATTTTGTTTGGAACAAAACGTAGATTGCTTAGGGCTGTCAAGATAACGGTAAACTGTGCAGGCAAGGAGATTGAATCTAAAACAAGTGTATCTTATCTTGGTGTGTCCCAAGATCCCTTTCTGGAGACCTGATTGCTGTTAAAATTGAAAACGAGAATGCAGGTCATGCGAGGGTCATGCGAGGGTCATGCGAGGGGCACGTTTTTCCATACAGGCATTTTGTCTATGGAATAGCCTTCCCTTGGAGACCAAACAAATAAAAAGTTAAAATAGCTTTAAAAATCAGACAAAGTTTTTCATTTGGACAATGTTGTCTAAGTAAGGGAAACCACTCCACTGACCCTTGCGCCCCCTTACTGCTGGTCGGGAGTATTGATTTGAAGGATCGGATTGTTTTAATGTGAAATGAATATGGTAGATTGTTAAGGTTAGGGAGAAGTGCAGTGAATAGTGCCACTTTTTAGGACGTCAATATAAATGAATGTATTTATGGTGGTTTGTCATTTTGTCTTTTACTCATTATGTGTTATTGTTTTCACCATCGAGGACCACTTTGGAAATAAGCGTGATATCCTCTGGCTGATAAGTGATATCCTCTGGGTGATAAGTGATATCCTCTGGCTGATAAGTGATATCCTCTGGGTGATAAGTGATATCCTCCAGGTGATAAGTGATATCCTCTGGGTGATAAGTGATATCCTCTGGGTGATAAGTGATATCAGCTGGGTGATAAGTGATATCAGCTGGGTGATAAGTGATATCCTCTGGGTGATAGGTGATATCCTCTGGCTGATAAGTGATATCCTCTGGGTGATAAGTGATATCCTCTGGGTGATAAGTGATATCAGCTGGGTGATAAGTGATATCAGCTGGGTTATAAGTGATATCCGCTGGGTGATAGGTGATATCCTCTGGGTGATAAGTGATATCCTCTGGGTGATGATTGATATCCGCTGGGTGATACATGATATCCTCTGGGTGATAAGTGATATCCTCTGGGTGATATGTGATATCCTCTTGGTGATAAGTGATATCCTCTGGGTGATAAGTGATATCCTCCGGGTGATAAGTGATATCCTCTGGGTGATAAGTGATATCCGCTGGGTGATAAGTGATATCCGCTGGGTGATACGTGATATCCGCTGGGTGATAAGTGATATCCTCTGGGTGATAAGTGATATCAGCTGGGTGATAAGTGATATCCTCTGGGTGATAAGTGGTATCCTCTGGGTGAAAAGTGAAATCTGCTGGGTGATATGTGATATCCTCTGGGCGATAAGTGATATCCTCTGGGTGATAAGTGATATCCGCTGGCTGATACGTGATATCCTCTGGGTGATAAGTGATATCCGCTGGGTGATAGGTGATATCCTCTGGGTCCACATTGTGCATTTTGTTGTATATGTCTGTTGCCCAAAATAAATTCAATTCAATTCAATGCCTAGTTAAATAAAGGTTAACTCAAAAAGAGAAGACTAGGGGGAATAGCCCAGTGTTAACTCAAAAAGAGAAGACTAGGGGGAATAGCCCAGTGTTAACTGAAAAAGAGAAGACTAGGGGGAATAGCCCAGTGTTAACACAAAAAGAGAAGACTAGGAAGGAATAGCCCAGTGCTAACTCAAAAAGAGAAGACTAGGGGGAATAGCCCAGTGTTAACTCAAAAAGAGAAGACTAGGGGGAATAGCCCAGTGTTGACTCAAAAAGAGAAGACTAGGGGATTAGCCCAGTGTTAACTCAAAAAGAGAAGACTCGGAAGGAATAGCCCAGTGTTAACTCAAAAAGAGAAGACTAGGGGATTAGCCCAGTGTTAACTCAAAAAGAGAAGACTCGGCAGGAATAGCCCAGTGTTAAGTCAAAAAGAGAAGACTAGGGGGAATAGCCCAGTGTTAACTCAAAAAGAGAAGACTCGGAAGGAATAGCCCAGTGTTAACTCAAAAGAAAAATAAAGAGAAGACTAGGGGGAATAGCCCAGTGTTTTCTCAAATAGAGAAGACTAGGGGAATAGCCCAGTGTTAACTCAAAAAGAGAAGACTAGGGGGGAAATGACCCAGTGTTAACTCAAAAAGAGAAGACTAGGGGGAATAGCCCAGTGTTAACTCAAAAGAGAAGACTAGGGGGAATAGCCCAGTGTTAACTCAAAAAGAGAAGACTAGGGGGAATAGCCCAGTGTTAACTCAAAAAGAGAAAGACTAGGGGGAATAGCCCAGTGTTAACTGAAAAAGAGAAGACTAGGGGGAATAGCCCAGTGTTAACTGAAAAAGAGAAGACTAGGGGGAATAGCCCAGTGTTTTCTCAAAAAGAGAAGACTAGGGGGAATAGCCCAGTGTTAACTCAAAAAGAGAAAGACTAGGGGGAATAGCCCAGTGTTAACTCAAAAAGAGAAGACTAGGGGGAATAGCCCAGTGTTTTCTCAAAAAGAGAAGACTAGGGGGAATAGCCCAGTGTTAACTCAAAAAGAGAAGACTAGGGGGAATAGCCCAGTGTTAACTCAAAAAGAGAAAGACTAGGGGGAATAGCCCAGTGTTAACTCAAAAAGAGAAGACTAAGGGGAATAGCCCAGTGTTAACTGAAAAAGAGAAGACTAAGGGGAATAGCCCAGTGTTAACTCAAAAAGAGAAAGACTAGGGGGAATAGCCCAGTGTTAACTCAAAAAGAGAAAGACTAGGGGGAATAGCCCAGTGTTAACTCAAAAAGAGAAAGACTAGGGGGAATAGCCCAGTGTTAACTCAAAAAGAGAAGACTAGGGGGAATAGCCCAGTGTTAACTCAAAAAGAGAAGACTAAGGGGAATAGCCCAGTGTTAACTCAAAAAGAGAAAGACTAGGGGGAATAGCCCAGTGTTAACTCAAAAAGAGAAGACTAAGGGGAATAGCCCAGTGTAAACTCAAAAAGAGAAGACTAAGGGGAATAGCCCAGTGTTAACTCAAAAAGAGAAGACTAAGGGGAATAGCCCAGTGTTAACTCAAAAAGAGAAGACTAGGGGGAATAGCCCAGTGGTAACTCAAAAAGAGAAGACTAGGGGGAATAGCCCAGTGTTAACTCAAAAAGAGAAAGACTAGGGGGAATAGCCCAGTGTTAACTCAAAAAGAGAAATAAACATAAGGAATGAGGAGGAAGGAGGGGATGGAGGGATGGAGGGATGGAGGGAAAGAGGGAATGGAGGCGGGGACACAGGAGGAATTAGAGGGAATCTTTCACCATGCAGGGCTGTGCTGTACGTGTATATGTGTGTGGGTGTGTGTATGTGTGTGTGTATGTGTGTGTGTGTGTGCCAGGCTGGGCTGTGCTGTACGTGTATATGTGTGTGGGTGTGTGTATGTGTGTGTGTATGTGTGTGTGAGTGTGTGCCAGGCTGGGCCAGGCCCTGAGCTCTCTGTGACTGAAGGAAAATCCATAATGTGCAGCTATAAAAAGACAGTCTCTCTCTGGCTCGGTGGGCATGTGTCTGCCAACCGCATTCTGCCACACACAACTATAGAATAGGGTTGTCTGTGTGTGTGTGTGTGTGTGTGTGTGTGTGTGTGTGTGTGTGTGTGTGTGTGTGTGTGTGTGTGTGTGTGTGGTTTTTAAACAGCAGCACGGAGGAATGAGCCAATTGGAGGCTGGGGATGATTAGGTGACCACGATGGTATTAGGGTCAGATTTGGAATTTAGTCAGGACACCGGGGTTAACACCACTACTCTTATGATAAGTGCCATGGGATCTTTAGTGACCACAGAGGGTCAGGACACCTGAATAACGTCCCATCCGAAAGACAGCACCCTACACAGGGCAATGTCCCCAATCACTGCCCGAGGGCATTAGGATATAATTTTTGGACCAGAGGAAAGAGTGCCTCCTACTGGCCCTCTAACACCACTTCCAGCAGCACCGACCAGCACCAACCCTGCTTAGCTTCAGAGGTGAGCCAGTAGTGGGATGTAGGGGGAGAGAGAGAGAGAGAGAGAGAGACACAGAGAGAGAGACACAGAGAGAGAGAGAGAGAGAGAGAGACAGGGAGAGAGAGAGACAGAGAGAGAGAGAGGGAGACAGAGAGAGACAGAGAGAGAGAGAGAGAGACAGAGAGAGAGAGAGAGAGACAGGGAGAGAGGGAAAGAGAGAAAGAGGGAAAGAGGGAAAGAGAGTGAGAAACAAAGAGAAAGAGAGAGAGAGAGAGTATAACTTCGGCATCTGTTCCTGCCTAATAAGTGTACTGTGTGTGTGAGATGCTGGTACATGAATGCAAATACATGTGTTTCTCTGCTGCCGTGGTATGGTAATGAGTGTGTTCGTGGGAGTATGAAACAGAGGTGTGGATGGAATCCTGAGGAAGTATAGGAGGAGGAGGTCATGAGAGGACCAGGCTATCTACTCTGTCTGTGATGAAGTATAGGAGGAGGAAGTCATGAGAGGACCAGGCTGTCTACTCTGTGAGGAAGTATAGGAGGAGGAGGTCATGAGAGGACCAGGCTATCTACTCTGTCTGTGAGGAAGTATAGGAGGAGGAAGTCATGAGAGGACCAGGCTTTCTACTCTGTCTGTGAGGAAGTATAGGAGGAGGAGGTCATGAGAGGACCAGGCTGTCTACTCTGTCTGGGAGGAAGTATAGGAGGAGGAGGTCATGAGAGGACCAGGCTGTCTACTCTGTCTGGGAGGAAGTATAGGAGGAGGAAGTCATGAGAGGACCAGGCTGTCTACTCTGTCTGTGATGAAGTATAGGAGGAGGAGGTCATGAGAGGACCAGGCTGTCTACTCTGTCTGGGAGGAAGTGTAGGAGGAGGAAGTCATGAGAGGAACAGGCTGTCTACTCTGTCTGTGAGGAAGTATAGGAGGAGGAAGTCATGAGAGGACCAGGCTGTCTACTCTGTCTGTGAGGAAGTATAGGAGGAGGAAGTCATGAGAGGACCAGGCTGTCTACTCTGTCTGTGAGGAAGTATAGGAGGAGGAAGTCATGAGAGGACCAGGCTGTCTACTCTGTCTGTGAGGAAGTATAGGAGGAGGAAGTCATGAGAGGACCAGGCTGTCTACTCTGTCTGTGATGAAGTATAGGAGGAGGAAGTCATGAGAGGACCAGGCTGTCTACTCTGTCTGTGAGGAAGTATAGGAGGAGGAAGTCATGAGAGGACCAGGCTGTCTATTCTGTCTGTGAGGAAGTATAGGAGGAGGAAGTCATGAGAGGACCAGGCTGTCTACTCTGTCTGTGATGAAGTATAGGAGGAGGCGGGGTCTACAAGCGCTGGAGGGACGGGGTTGATAGATGAGATGGACAGAAAGGCTTTAGGAGGGCTGCTTTAAAGCAGTGATCCAAATCCTCACCCTCTTGTGTCAGCTGGAGAAAACAGCTCACCCAACAGACCTCTTTTTTTCATCGGCCATTTTTACTCCATATTTGACAGTTGGATGTTTCTGAAAGGAGTGTAGATCGGCTTGTCTGAAACCGACTACCGCTCAAATGACTCTGCCTTTTCATTTCAGCTTTTTTTTAAATCTATTAACAGTAGGTTGAGTATTAGAGATCAGTTGATTCATGGGTAATTAGATTAGGCCTAGATTACGCCACGCAGTCTTCTCGAGGCGCGTTTCAGGACTGAGGCAAGATATCAGAAGAGCGACTCTGTCCGAGTACTTGTGCTTAACACAAAATATTAATTCACAGCACGCAGATGTACAGTTCAGTAAGGCTTTTTGAAGCCTTTACTGAACCAGGAACTAACACTGCGGTCAGAAGGTCTCTTTCTCAAAGAGTACAGTATCAGACGCCGTCATAACAGAACAGAACACAGAAACCCAATGATCGTCATGGTAACCATTACAGCCGTGAACCTGTTCATGTTACTGCTCCTGATAGGGTGGACATGATCTTACATGATTGTATTAAGCTTACAGCGGTATCATCAGTTGACCCCTATATCCAGCCCTATATCAATCAACCACTTTATCTAGGCCTCAGTTAAACACATCAGTTAACCACTATACCCAGCCCTATATCAATCAACCACTTTATCATGGCCTCAGTTAAACACATCAGTTAACCACTATACCCAGCCCTGTATCAATCAACCACTTTATCTAGGCCTCAGTTAAACACATCAGTTAACCACTATACCCAGCCCTGTATCCAGCCCTGTATCCAGCCCTATATCAATCAACCACTTTATCTAGGCCTCAGTTAAACACATCAGTTAACCCCTATACCCAGCCCTGTATCCAGCCCTGTATCCAGCCCTGTATCCAGCCCTATATCAATCAACCACTTTATCTAGGCCTCAGTTAAACACATCAGTTAACCACTATACCCAGCCCTGTATCCAGCCCTGTATCCAGCCCTGTATCCAGCCCTATATCAATCAACCACTTTATCATGGCCTCAGTTAAACACATCAGTTAACCACTATACCCAGCCCTGTATCAATCAACCACTTTATCATGGCCTCAGTTAAACACATCAGTTAACCACTATACCCAGCCCTGTATCCAGCCCTGTATCCAGCCCTGTATCCAGCCCTATATCAATCAACCACTTTATCATGGCCTCAGTTAAACACATCAGTTAACCACTATACCCAGCCCTGTATCAATCAACCACTTTATCTAGGCCTCAGTTAAACACATCAGTTAACCACTATACCCAGCCCTGTATCCAGCCCTGTATCCATCCCTGTATCCAGCCCTATATCAATCAACCACTTTATCATGGCCTCAGTTAAACACATCAGTTAACCACTATACCCAGCCCTGTATCAATCAACCACTTTATCTAGGCCTCAGTTAAACACATCAGTTAACCACTATACCCAGCCCTGTATCCAGCCCTGTATCCATCCCTGTATCCAGCCCTATATCAATCAACCACTTTATCATGGCCTCAGTTAAACACATCAGTTAACCACTATGCCCAGCCCTGTATCAATCAACCACTTTATCTAGGCCTCAGTTAAACACATCAGTTAACCACTATATGCAGCCCTATATCAATCAACCACTTTATCTAGGCCTCAGTTAAACACATCAGTTAACCACTATACCCAGCCCTGTATCCAGCCCTGTATCCATCCCTGTATCCAGCCCTATATCAATCAACCACTTTATCATGGCCTCAGTTAAACACATCAGTTAACCACTATACCCAGCCCTATATCAATCAGCCACTTTATCTAGGCCTCAGTTAAACACATCAGTTAACCACTATACCCAGCCCTGTATCCAGCCCTGTATCCAGCCCTATATCAATCAACCACTTTATCTAGGCCTCAGTTAAACACATCAGTTAACCACTATACCCAGCCCTGTATCCAGCCCTGTATCCAGCCCTATATCAATCAACCACTTTATCATGGCCTCAGTTAAACACATCAGTTAACCACTATACCCAGCCCTATATCAATCAGCCACTTTATCTAGGCCTCAGTTAAACACATCAGTTAACCACTATACCCAGCCCTGTATCCAGCCCTGTATCCATCCCTGTATCCAGCCCTATATCAATCAACCACTTTATCTAGGCCTCAGTTAAACACATCAGTTAACCCCTATATCCATCCCTGTATCCAGCCCTGTATCCAGCCCTATATCCAGCCCTGTATCCATCCCTGTATCCAGCCCTATATCAATCAACCACTTTATCTAGGCCTCAGTTAAACACATCAGTTAACCACTATATCCAGCCCTGTATCCAGCCCTGTATCCAGCCCTGTATCCAGCCCTGTATCCAGCCTTGTATCCAGCCCTATATCCAGCCCTATATCCATCCCTGTATCTAGCCCTATATCCAGCCCTATATCCAGCCCTGTATCCAGCCCTGTATCCAGCCCTATATCCAGCCCTATATCCAGCCCTGTATCTAGCCCTATATCCAGCCCTATATCCAGCCCTGTATCCATCCCTGTATCCATCCCTGTATCCAGCCCTATATCCAGCCCTGTATCCAGCCCTATATTCAGCCCTGTATCTAGCCCTATATCCAGCCCTATATCCAGATATCCTGCCCTACATCCAGCCCTGTATCCATCCCTGTATCCAGCCCTGTATCTAGCCTTGTATCCAGCGTTCAGCCCTATACTTTACCTCTGCTGCAGAGGATAAGTTCATTAGAGTTACCAGCCTCAGGAATTGAAGCCCAAATAAATGCTTCACAGAGTTCATGTAACTGACACATCTCAACATCAACTGTTCAGAGGAGACTGTGAATCAGACCTTCATGGTCGAATTGCTGCAAAGAAACCACTAATAAAGGACACTAATAATAAGAAGAGGCTTGCTAGGGCCAAGAAACACGAGCAATGGACATTAGACTGATGGAAATGTGCTCTTTGGTCTGGAGTACAAATTGGAGATTTTTGGTTCCAACCGCCGTGTCTTTGTGAGACGCGGTGTGGGTGAACGGATGATCTGTGCATGTGTATTTTCCACCGTGAAGCATGGAGGAGGAGGTGTTATGGTGTGGGTGAACGGATGATCTGTGCATGTGTATTTTCACACCGTGATGCATGGAGGAGGAGGTGTTATGGTGTGGGTGAACGGATGATCTGTGCATGTGTATTTTCCACCGTGAAGCATGGAGGAGGAGGTGTTATGGTGTGGGTGAACGGATGATCTGTGCATGTGTATTTTCACACCGTGATGCATGGAGGAGGAGGTGTTATGGTGTGGGTGAACGGATGATCTGTGCATGTGTATTTCCCCCCGTGAAGCATGGAGGAGGAGGTGTTATGGTGTGGGTGAACGGATGATCTGTGCATGTGTATTTTCACACCGTGATGCATGGAGGAGGAGGTGTTATGGTGTGGGTGAACGGATGATCTGTGCATGTGTATTTTCACACCGTGATGCATGGAGGAGGAGGTGTTATGGTGTGGGTGAACGGATGATCTGTGCATGTGTATTTTCACACCGTGATGCATGGAGGAGGAGGTGTTATGGTGTGGGTGAACGGATGATCTGTGCATGTGTATTTTCACACCGTGATGCATGGAGGAGGAGGTGTTATGGTGTGGGTGAACGGATGATCCGTGCATGTGTATTTTCACACCGTGATGCATGGAGGAGGAGGTGTTATGGTGTGGGGGTGCTTTGCTGGTGACACTGTCTATGATTTGTTTTTATTTTATTCAAGGCACACGTAGCCAGCATGGCTACCACAGCACAGTTTTTCAACAGAACAATGACCCAAAACACCTCCAGGCTGTGTAAGGGCTATTTTACCAAGAAGGAGAGTGATGGAGTGCTGCATCAGATGCCTGGCCTTCACAATGTTCTGGATCATTGTCCTGTTCAAAAACAAATTATAGTCCCACTAAGCTCAAACCAGATAGGATGGCATATCGCTGCAAAATGCTGTGGTAGCAATGCTGGTTAAGTGTGCTTTGAATTCCAAATAAATCTTAGATAGTGTCACCAGCAAAGTACCCCCACACCATAACACCTCCTCCTCCATGCTTCACGGGGGGAAATACACATGCAGAGATCATCCGTTCGCCCATGCGCGTCTGACAAAGACACGGTGGTTGGAACCAAAAATCTCCAATTTGGACTCCAGATTTCCACCAGTCTAATGTCCATTGCTCATGTTTCTTGGCCCAAGCATGTCTTATCTTATTGGTGTCATTTAGTAGTGGTTTCTTTGCAGTAATTCGACCATGAAGGCCTGATTCACGGTCTCCTCTGAACAGTTTATGCTGAGATGTCTGTTACTTGAACTCTGTGAAGCATTTATTTGGGATGCAATTTCTGATGCTGGTAACTCTAATGAACGTATCCTCTGCAGCAGAGGTAACTCTGGGTCTTCCTTTCCTGTGGTGGTCCTCATGAGAGCCCGTTTCATCATAGCGCTTGATGGTTTTTGTGACAGCACTTGAAGAAACTTTCAAAGTTCTTGAAATTTTCCGTATTGACTGACCTTCATGTCTTACAGTAATGATGGACTGTTGTTTCTCTTTGCTTATTTGATCTGTTCTTGCCACAATATTGTCACGAACCGGCTCGAAGTCCGTAACAAAAGGGAGACAACATGGAGACAAGGAATAACAAAATATATTTATTAAATAAAGTCAACTAAATACAACCAACAATGGTGTGTGTAATCAGTAATCAGTCGTGTAAGGGAATGTTTGCATCCGTACATTTGATAATGCGGAGTGTTGAAAGGTGCAGAAGCAAACAAACAAAAGGCCACAAAAATACTACAACAAAATCTATATAGGTGTCTGTATGGAGAGAGTCTCCTCCAAGACTGGGGAAGAGGTGTATTTATCCCGGGACACACCCGGACCCAGGTGTGTCTGTATGGAGAGAGTCTCCTCCATGACTGGGGAGAGGTGTATTTATCCCGGGACACACCCGGACCCAGGTGTGTCTGTATGGAGAGAGTCTCCTCCATGACTGGGGAAGAGGTGTATTTATCCCGGGACACACCCGGGCCCAGGTGTGTCTGTATGGAGAGAGTCTCCTCCATGACTGGGGAGAGGTGTATTTATCCTGGGACACACCCGGGCCCAGGTGTGTCTGTATGGAGAGAGTCTCCTCCATGACTGGGGAAGAGGTGTATTTATCCTGGGACACACCCGGACCCAGGTGTGTCTGTATGGAGAGAGTCTCCTCCATGACTGGGGAAGAGGTGTATTTATCCCGGGACACACCCGGACCCAGGTGTGTCTGTATGGAGAGAGTCTCCTCCATGACTGGGGAAGAGGTGTATTTATCCCGGGACACACCCGGGCCCAGGTGTGTCTGTATGGAGAGAGTCTCCTCCATGACTGGGGAAGAGGTGTATTTATCCCGGGACACACCCGGGCCCAGGTGTGTCTGTATGGAGAGAGTCTCCTCCATGACTGGGGAAGAGGTGTATTTATCCCGGGACACACCCGGGCCCAGGTGTGTCTGTATGGAGAGAGTCTCCTCCATGACTGGGGAAGAGGTGTATTTATCCTGGGACACACCCGGGCCCAGGTGTGTCTGTATGGAGAGAGTCTCCTCCATGACTGGGGAGAGGTGTATTTATCCTGGGACACACCCGGGCCCAGGTGTGTCTGTATGGAGAGAGTCTCCTCCATGACTGGGGAAGAGGTGTATTTATCCTGGGACACACCCGGACCCAGGTGTGTCTGTATGGAGAGAGTCTCCTCCATGACTGGGGAAGAGGTGTATTTATCCTGGGAAACACCCGGGCCCAGGTGTGTCTGTATGGAGAGAGTCTCCTCCAAGACTGGGGAAGAGGTGTATTTATCCCGGGACACACCCGGGCCCAGGTGTGTCTGTATGGAGAGAGTCTCCTCCAAGACTGGGGAAGAGGTGTATTTATCCCGGGACACACCCGGGCCCAGGTGTGTCTGTATGGAGAGAGTCTCCTCCAAGACTGGGGAAGAGGTGTATTTATCCTGGGACACACCCGGGCCCAGGTGTGTCTGTATGGAGAGAGTCTCCTCCAATGCTGGGGAAGAGGTGTATTTATCCTGGGACACACCCGGGCCCAGGTGTGTCTGTATGGAGAGAGTCTCCTCCATGACTGGGGAAGAGGTGTATTTATCCCGGGACACACCCGGGCCCAGGTGTGTCTGTATGGAGAGAGTCTCCTCCAAGACTGGGGAAGAGGTGTATTTATCCTGGGACACACCCGGGCCCAGGTGTGTCTGTATGGAGAGAGTCTCCTCCATGACTGGGGAAGAGGTGTATTTATCCCGGGACACACCCGGGCCCAGGTGTGTCTGTATGGAGAGAGTCTCCTCCAAGACTGGGGAAGAGGTGTATTTATCCTGGGACACACCCGGGCCCAGGTGTGTCTGTATGGAGAGAGTCTCCTCCATGACTGGGGAAGAGGTGTATTTATCCTGGGACACACCCGGGCCCAGGTGTGTCTGTATGGAGAGAGTCTCCTCCATGACTGGGGAAGAGGTGTATTTATCCTGGGACACACCCGGACCCAGGTGTGTCTGTATGGAGAGAGTCTCCTCCATGAGAGAGTCCCATGTCGGCGACCCTCCCGGCTCCGCCCAGCGACATCCTAATAAGGAAAACGAGAGCAAAGAGACAGAATACGGCAGACAGAGTGGGAGGGTCGTCACAATATGGACTTGGTCTTTTACCAAATATGGCTATCTTCTGTATACCACCCCTACCTTGTCACAACACAACTGATTGGCTCAAACTCATTAAGAAGGAAAGACATTTCACAAATTAACTTTTAAGAAGGCACCTGTTAATTGAAATGCATTCCAGGTGACTTCCTCACGAAGCTGGTTGAGAGAATGCCAAGGCAAAGGGTGACTGTTTTAAAGAATCTCAAATATAACACTTTTTTGGTTACTACATGATTCCATGTGTGTTATTTCATAGTTTTGATGTATACACTAATATTCTACAATGTAAAAAATTTGAAAAATAAAGAAAAACCCTTGAATGAGTAGGTGTTCTAAAACTTTTGAACGGCAGTGTAAATCCAGATATCCAGGCCTGTCTTCAGACCTATATCCTGCTCTATATCCTGCTCTATATCCAGGCCTGTCTTCAGACCTATATCCTGCTCTATATCCAGGCCTGTCTTCAGTCCTATATCCTGCTCTATATCCAGGCCTGTATCCAGACCTATATCCTGTTCTATATCCAGGCCTGTATTCAGTCCTATATCCTGCCCTATATCCAGGCCTGTCTTCAGACCTATATCCTGCTCTATATCCAGGCCTGTCTTCAGACCTATATCCTGCTCTATATCCAGGCCTGTATCCAGTCCTTTATCCAGGCCTGTTTTCAGTCCTATATCCTGCCCTATATCCAGGCCTGTATTCAGTCCTATATCCTGCTCTACATCCTGCCCTATATCCAGGCCTGTCTCCAGACCTATATCCTGCTCTATATCCAGGCCTGTATCCAGACCTATATCCTGCTCTATATCAGGCCTGTATTCAGTCCTATATCCAGGCCTGTCTTCAGACCTATATCCTGCTCTATATCCAGGCCTGTATCCAGACCTATATCCTGCTCTATATCCAGATCTATATCCTGCTCTATATCCAGGCCTGTCTCCAGTCCTATATCCTGCTCTATATCCAGGCCTGTCTTCAGACCTATATCCTGCTCTATATCTAGACCTGTCTTCAGACCTATATCCAGGCCTGTATTCAGTCCTATATCCTGCTCTACATCCTGCTCTATATCCAGGCCTGTATCCAGACCTATATCCTGCTCTATATCCAGGCCTGTATCCAGTCCTATATCCTGCCCTATATCCAGACCTATATCCTGCCCTATATCCAGGCCTGTATCCAGACCTATATCCTGCTCTATATCCAGGCCTGTATTCAGTCCTATATCCAGGCCTGTATTCAGACCTATATCCTGCTCTATATCCAGGCCTGTCTTCAGACCTATATCCTGTTCTATATCCAGGCCTGTATCCAAACCTATATCCTGCCCTATATCCAGGCCTGTCTTCAGACCTATATCCTGCCCTATATCCAGGCCTGTCTTCAGACCTATATCCTGCTCTATATCCAGGCCTGTCTTCAGACCTATATCCTGCTCTATATCCAGACCTATATCCTGCTCTATATCCAGGCCTGTCTTCAGACCTATATCCCGCACTATATCCAGGCCGGTCTCCAGACCTATATCCTGCCCTATATCTCTCCGTTGGCTCTCGTCCGACTCCCTTTCTCTGATATTAATTAATGTAACTCACTTTCCCCCACGCTCTTTCTTCCCACCTCTTCCTCTGTCTTTCAGCCTTCATCTCCTGTTCCTCCTCTCGTATTCCACCTCCCCTCTTCCTCTCTGCCCCCGTTGTTTTTTTTTCAATTGTAAATTGACACAGTTTTGCAGGCTCCCGAATCATGTGGACATAATCCACCAAGCCCAGCTAATTACAGCTGTTGACAGTGAGGAATATCAAGCTGAATACACTACTTTCTTTACCAATCCGTCTCTTCGTTCCATCTCTCCCTCCCTCCGTCCCACTCTCTCTCTCCCTTCCTGTTTCTATAAAGTACAGTCTCTCTCACTAATGAATCTCCAGTAGAGTGATATATATAATGGCCACCGTCGTCCCCCATTATTACTGGGTAGAAATGACAATAAACTGACATCATTTAGATAATGAGTCTCACTGCTGTGTCGTATTATTGCAGTCTCATCAGGAGATTGATAATATATTAGTTGTTTTTGTGAACGCTTCTCAGCCGGAGTGAAATCGGTGTCTGCAAAGCACCTAGAGTCGTTCTACATTGTTACACTTACTTAGAAGGATGACGCAAGACTCCCAGGAGTCCAAATTATCAATGGCCGTCACTGTCTTACTGTAGTTCCTGTGTGTTCACACTGCCATGTTATTCCCATCTTTACTCAGATCAGAAGTCTGTCTTTAATATGGAACAGTACTATATTTAATATGGAACAGTACTATATGTAATATGGAACAGTACTATATTTAATAGGGGACAGTACTATATTTAATATGGAACAGTACTATATTTAATAAGGGACAGTACTATATTTAATATGGAACAGTACTATATTTACTATGGAACAGTACTATATTTAATATGGAACAGTACTATATTTAATATGGAACAGTACTATATTTAATATGGAACAGTACTATATTTACTATGGAACAGTACTATATTTAATATGGAACAGTACTATATTTAATATGGAACAGTACTATATTTAATATGGAACAGTACTATATTTAATATGGAACAGTACTATATTTAATATGGAACAGTACTATATTTAATATGGAACAGTACTGTATTTAACATGGAACAGTACTATATTTACTATGGAACAGTACTATATTTAATATGGAACAGTACTATATTTAATAGGGGACAGTACTATATTTAATATGGAACAGTACTATATTTAATATGGAACAGTACTATATTTAACATGGAACAGTACTATATTTAATATGGAACAGTACTATATTTAATATGGAACAGTACTATATATTTAACATGGAACAGTACTATATTTAATATGGAACAGTACTATATTTAATATGGAACAGTACTATATTTAATATGGAACAGTACTATATATTTAACATGGAACAGTACTATATTTAATATGGAACAGTACTATATTTAATATGGAACAGTACTATATTTAATATGGAACAGTACTATATTTAAAATGGAACAGTACTATATTTAATATGGAACAGTACTATATTTAATATGGAACAGTACTATATTTAAAATGGAACAGTACTATATTTAATATGGAACAGTACTATATTTAATATGGAACAGTACTATATTTAATATGGAGCAGTACTATATTTAATATGGAGCAGTACTATATTTAATATGGAACAGTACTATATTTAAAATGGAACAGTACTATATTTAATATGGAACAGTACTATATTTAATATGGAACAGTACTATATTTACTATGGAACAGTACTATATTTAATATGGAACAGTACTATATTTACTATGGAACAGTACTATATTTACTATGGAACAGTACTATATTTAAAATGGAACAGTACTATATTTAATATGGAACAGTACTATATTTAATATGGAACAGTACTATATTTAATATGGAACAGTACTATATTTAATATGGAGCAGTACTATATTTAATATGGAACAGTACTATATTTAAAATGGAACAGTACTATATTTAATATGGAACAGTACTATATTTAATATGGAACAGTACTATATTTACTATGGAACAGTACTATATTTAATATGGAACAGTACTATATTTACTATGGAACAGTACTATATTTACTATGGAACAGTACTATATTTAATATGGAACAGTACTATATTTAATATGGAACAGTACTATATTTACTATGGAACAGTACTATATTTAATATGGAACAGTACTATATTTAATATGGAACAGTACTATATTTAACATGGAACAGTACTATATTTAATATGGAACAGTACTATATTTAATATGGAACAGTACTATATTTAATATGGAACAGTACTATATTTAATATGGAACAGTACTATATTTACCATGGAACAGTACTATATTTACTAGGGGACAGTACTATATTTAATATGGAACAGTACTATATTTAATATGGAACAGTACTATATTTACCATGGAACAGTACTATATTTACTAGGGGACAGTACTATATTTAATATGGAACAGTACTATATTTAACATTGAACAGTACTATATTTAATATGGAACAGTACTATATTTAATATGGAACAGTACTATATTTAATATGGAACAGTACTATATTTAATATGGAACAGTACTATATTTACTATGGAACAGTACTATATTTACTATGGAACAGTACTATATTTACTAGGGGACAGTACTATATTTAATATGGAACAGTACTATATGTAATATGGAACAGTACTATATTTACTATGGAACAGTACTATATTTACTAGGGGACAGTACTATATTTAACATGGAACAGTACTATATTTACTATGGAACAGTACTATATGTAATATGGAACAGTACTATTAGAAGTCTGTCTTTGTGATCAAACTGAAGGGCTTGACGGAACAGGAAGAACTCTCTGTTAATGGACTACCCTCTGACATGCTGCTTCTAATCCACAGCTCAGGAGGGTTGTGTGTGTGTGTGTGTGTGTGTGTGTGTGTGTGTGTGTGTGTGTGTGTGTGTGTGTGTGTGTGTGTGTGTGTGTGTGTGTGTGTGTGTGTGTGTGTGTGTGTGTGTGTGTGTTTGTGTGCGCACGTGTGTATAGGGGTTTAAGGGAATGAGGGGGTAATAAGGTTAGGAACGAAGCCAGAAATGTAGAGGCAGGGGAGTGCTGGAGAGAGGGATGGAGGGACGGAGGAGGGGAGGGATGTATGGAGGGATGGAGGAGGGGAGGGAGGAGGGGAGGGATGGAGGAGGGGAGGGAGGGCCATGCTGGCTCAGGCTTGGTTGTGACAGCGTCTCGCTTCACTGATCCCCTCTGGAGCTCTCTCTCTTTTCTTCATTCCCTCTCTCCTTCGCTCCTCTCTCTGTCTGTCTGTCAGTTAGCAAGGCCAGGGTCAGCATTCGGCATTCACCCCTCGCATCCAACGTTGCCCCCAGCGACCATCTCTGCCCTCGGCTCATGACAGTCCTGTCACTGTAATCCTCTAAAACGTCATCTCTTTCTATCTCTCTCAATATCTTCATCCAGTTCTCTTCATCTCCTCTTCCTCCTCCTCTTTGTTTCATTCTGCCATCTCTTTCTATCTCCATCATCTCTACCCCTCTTCTCTCCTCCTCTCTCCTCCTCACTCCTTCTCTCCTCCTCTCTCCTTCTCTCGCCTCCTCTCTCCTTCTCTCTCCTCCTCTCTCCTCCTCTCTCCTTCTCTCTCCTCCTCTCTCCTTCTCCCTCCTTCTCTCTCCTCTCTCCTTCTCTCTCCTTCTCTCTCCTTCTTTCTCCTCTCTCCTCCTCTCTCCTTCTCTCTCCTTCTCTCTCCTCTCTCCTCTCTTCTTCTCTCTCCTCCTCTCTCCTTCTCTCTCATTCTCTCGCCTTCTTGCTCCTCTCTCCTCTCTCCTCCTCTCTCCTTCTCTCTCATTCTCTCTCCTTCTCTCTCTTTCTCTCTCCTCCTCTCTCCTTCTCTCTCATTCTCTCGCCTTCTTGCTCCTCTCTCCTCCTCTCTCCTCCTCTCTCCTTCTCCCTCATTCTCTCTCCTTGCTCCTCTCTCCTCCTCTCTCCTCCTCTCTCCTTCTCATTCTCTCTCCTCTCTCCTCCTCTCTCCTCATCTCCTTCTCTCTCCTCTAGAGGTCTCTTGTTATGATAGCTACCCTAGAGGTCAGGAGTGTTTCCTCCAGAGGTCTGTTGTTATGATAGCTACCCTAGAGGTCAGGAGTGTTTCCTCCAGAGGTCTGTTGTTATGATAGCTACCCTAGAGGTCAGGAGTGTTTCCTCCAGAGGTCTGTTGTTATGATAGCTATCCTAGAGGACTGTTGTTATGATATCTATCCTAGAGGTCAGGAGTGTTTCCTCCAGAGGTCTGTTGTTATGATAGCTACCCTAGAGGTCAGGAGTGTTTCCTCCAGAGGTCTGTTGTTATGATAGCTACCCTAGAGGTCAGGAGTGTTTCCTCCAGAGGTCTGTTGTTATGATAGCTACCCTAGAGGTCAGGAGTGTTTCCTCCAGAGGTCTGTTGTTATGATAGCTACCCTAGAGGTCAGGAGTGTTTCCTCCAGAGGTCTGTTGTTATGATAGCTACCCTAGAGGTCAGGAGTGTTTCCTCCAGAGGTCTGTTGTTATGATAGCTATCCTAGAGGACTGTTGGTGAGCAGACATGTACATGCTACCAACACATCAGTATTCATTCATTCTGTCGACCCTGGAGTGTCTCAGAGAGACCAAGGTTACGTGAAAAATGGTTCCTGGCCAACATTAGTCCACTATAAAGGGAATCGTGTGCTATTTGGGTTGGAGGGCAAAGCTCTCTAAGCATAGTTACAGTCATCAGCCTCCTCCATCACCCTCTCCATCTCTCAACAGAGCTGTTGTCATCGTATCCTCTCATCTCATCCTCTCTCATCTCCTCTCTTATCTCCTCCTCTCTCATCTCCTTCTGTCCTCCTCCTGCTCTCCTCCTCTCCTTCTCCTCCTCTTTGTTTCAGTCTGCCATCTCTTTCTATCTCCATCATCTCTACCCCTCTTCTCTCCTTCACTCAGTACCATTCTTCATCTAAAGTAGATGATATGCTGACACTTGGAGGATCTCTCCCTCTCTCTCTCTCTCTCTCTCTTTCTCTCTCTCTTCTCCCCCCCCACTCGGTTGCCATGGTGGCATCAGCTGATCAAATGTTCTACCCCCTCTAATCAAACCCAGGCAGGTCATAGCCTGATACGGATGTAGGATCTTAATTTGATCACTCTTACAAACTACTATTTTATTTGAAAAAAAATAAAACATTTAGATTAATCTCCTGTTGCTGTAGGATTATATTCCTGCTGGCACAAACTGGCTCAAATAAAGATCCTACATCTGTAGCTCTCTCTCTCTGAAGTGATGGTGATTATTAGTTGTAGGTGTAACAGCTATACGCCACTCAGCAATCAACCACCACGTATGTCATGCGTTTGGTCCATTGTTGTGCACCACCTACAGACCCAGCAGGCCATCATCAACCTCTTAGGGTTCTCCAGTGGCTCTATTGTATTTCATGTCATTTCCCAGAGTAATGGATGGACACCTACAGACCCAGCAGGCCATCATCAACCTCTTAGGGTTCTCCAGTGGCTCTATTGTATTTCCTGTTATTTCCCAGAGTAATGGATGGACACCTACAGACCCAGCAGGCCATCATCAACCTCTTAGGGTTCTCCAGTGGCTCTATTGTATTTCATGTCATTTCCCAGAGTAATGGATGGACACCTACAGACCCAGCAGGCCATCATCAACCTCTTAGGGTACTCCAGGTGCTCTATTGTATTTCATGTAATTTCCCAGAGTAATGGATGGACACCTACAGACCCAGCAGGACATCATCAACCTCTTAGGGTTCTCCAGTGGCTCTATTGTATTTCCTGTTATTTCCCAGAGTAATGGATGGCTTTTTAAAATGTCCATTCTGACTGTAACTCTGTGCTATCTGTTGCTACTCATACTTCATGACAGCCCAGGGTTTATATAGGGAATAGGGCTCTGGTCTAAAGTAGTGCACTATATAGGAAATAGGGCTCTGGTCTAAAGTAGTGCACTATATAGGGA
Organism: Oncorhynchus mykiss; assembly: GCF_013265735.2. Lineage (NCBI taxonomy): Eukaryota > Metazoa > Chordata > Actinopteri > Salmoniformes > Salmonidae > Oncorhynchus > Oncorhynchus mykiss. Next base: position 2,943,491 of record NC_048585.1, read on the forward strand.
ATAGGACTCTGGTCTAAAGTAGTGCACTATATAGGGAATAGGGCTCTGGTCTAAAGTAGTGCACTATATAGGGAATAGGGCTCTGGTCTAAAGTAGTGCACTATATAGGGAATAGGGCTCTGGTCTAAAGTAGTGCACTATATAGGGAATATTGCTCTGGTGTAAAGTAGTGCACTATATAGGGAATAGGGCTCTGGTCTAAAGTAGTGCACTATATAGGGAATAGGACTCTGGTCTAAAGTAGTGCACTATATAGGGAATAGGACTCTGGTCTAAAGTAGTGCACTATATAGGGAATAGGGCTCTGGTCTAAAGTAGTGCACTATATAGGGAATAGGACTCTGGTCTAAAGTAGTGCACTATATAGGGCTCTGGTCTAAAGTAGTGCACTATATAGGGCTCTGGTCTAAAGTAGTGCACTGTATAGGGAGTAGGGTGCTATTTGTGACACATAAAAATATACTTTTAACGTCAGGATCAAACAGATGTAGTCTCTGGTCTGATATCACTATGCTGTACTGCTAGCATACCACTTAGCAAGAAACAAATGAAGACAATGTATGGGCCGTGCATTCTAAGTGATGGGCCAGTACTGCCATTAAAACATAAAACATCTACAGCCGTAGAGAGGAGTCGACGGACTCTGCCATTAAAACATAAAACATCTACAGCCGTAGAGAGGAGTCGACGGACTCTGTCATTAAAACATAAAACATCTACAGCCGTAGAGAGGAGTCGACGGACTCTGTCATTAAAACATAAAACATCTACAGCCGTAGAGAGGAGTCGACGGACTCTGTCATTAAAACATAAAACATCTACAGCCGTAGAGAGGAGTCGACGGACTCTGTCATTAAAACATAAAACATCTACAGCCGTAGAGAGGAGTCAACGGACTCTGTCATTAAAACATAAAACATCTACTGCCGTAGAGAGGAGTCGACGGACTCTGTCATTAAAACATAAAACATCTACTGCCGTAGAGAGGAGTCGACAGACTCTGTCATTAAAACATAAAACATCTACAGCCGTAGAGAGGAGTCGACAGACTCTGTCATTAAAACATAAAACATCTACAGCCGTAGAGAGGAGTCGACAGACTCTGTCATTAAAACAGAGCCGTAGAGAGGAGTCGACGGACTCTGTCATTAAAACATAAAACATCTACAGCCGTAGAGAGGAGTCGACAGACTCTGTCATTAAAACAGAGCCGTAGAGAGGAGTCGACGGACTCTGTCATTAAAACATAAAACATCTACAGCCGTAGAGAGGAGTCGACGGACTCTGTCATTAAAACATAAAACATCTACAGCCGTAGAGAGGAGTCAACGGACTCTGTCATTAAAACAGAGCCGTAGAGAGGAGTCGACGGACTCTGTCATTAAAACAGAGCCGTAGAGAGGAGTCGACGGACTCTGCCATTAAAACATAAAACATCTACAGCCGTAGAGAGGAGTCAACGGACTCTGTCATTAAAACAGAGCCGTAGAGAGGAGTCAACGGACTCTGTCATTAAAACATAAAACATCTACAGCCGTAGAGAGGAATCGACGGACTCTGTCATTAAAACATAAAACATCTACAGCCGTAGAGAGGAGTCAACGGACTCTGTCATTAAAACATAAAACATCTACAGCCGTAGAGAGGAGTCGACGGACTCTGTCATTAAAACATAAAACATCTACAGCCGTAGAGAGGAGTCGACGGACTCTGTCATTAAAACATAAAACATCTACAGCCGTAGAGAGGAGTCAACGGACTCTGTCATTAAAACATAAAACATCTACAGCCGTAGAGAGGAGTCGACGGACTCTGTCATTAAAACAGAGCCGTAGAGAGGAGTCAACGGACTCTGTCATTAAAACATAAAACATCTACAGCCGTAGAGAGGAGTCAACGGACTCTGTCATTAAAACATAAAACATCTACAGCCGTAGAGAGGAGTCGACGGACTCTGTCATTAAAACATAAAACATCTACAGCCGTAGAGAGGAGTCGACGGACTCTGTCATTAAAACAGAGCCATAGAGAGGAGTCGACGGACTCTGTCATTAAAACATAAAACATCTACAGCCGTAGAGAGGAGTCAACGGACTCTGTCATTAAAACATAAAACATCTACAGCCGTAGAGAGGAGTCGACGGACTCTGTCATTAAAACATAAAACATCTACAGCCGTAGAGAGGAGTCGACGGACTCTGCCATTAAAACAGAGCCGTAGAGAGGAGTCGACGGACTCTGTCATTAAAACATAAAACATCTACAGCCGTAGAGAGGAGTCAACGGACTCTGTCATTAAAACATAAAACATCTACAGCCGTAGAGAGGAGTCAACGGACTCTGTCATTAAAACATAAAACATCTACAGCCGTAGAGAGGAGTCGACGGACTCTGTCATTAAAACATAAAACATCTACAGCCGTAGAGAGGAGTCGACAGACTCTGTCATTAAAACATAAAACATCTACAGCCGTAGAGAGGAGTCGACAGACTTTGTCATTAAAACATAAAACATCTACTGCCGTAGAGAGGAGTCGACAGACTCTGTCATTAAAACATAAAACATCTACAGCCGTAGAGAGGAGTCGACAGACTCTGTCATTAAAACATAAAACATCTACAGCCGTAGAGAGGAATCGACGGACTCTGTCATTAAAACATAAAACATCTACAGCCGTAGAGAGGAGTCGACGGACTCTGTCATTAAAACATAAAACATCTACAGCCGTAGAGAGGAGTCAACGGACTCTGTCATTAAAACATAAAACATCTACTGCCGTAGAGAGGAGTCGACGGACTCTGTCATTGAAACATAAAACATCTACAGCCGTAGAGAGGAGTCGACGGACTCTGTCATTAAAACATAAAACATCTACTGCCGTAGAGAGGAGTCGACAGACTCTGTCATTAAAACATAAAACATCTACAGCCGTAGAGAGGAGTCGACAGACTCTGTCATTAAAACATAAAACATCTACAGCCGTAGAGAGGAGTCGACAGACTCTGTCATTAAAACAGAGCCGTAGAGAGGAGTCGACGGACTCTGTCATTAAAACATAAAACATCTACAGCCGTAGAGAGGAGTCGACAGACTCTGTCATTAAAACAGAGCCGTAGAGAGGAGTCGACGGACTCTGTCATTAAAACATAAAACATCTACAGCCGTAGAGAGGAGTCGACGGACTCTGTCATTAAAACATAAAACATCTACAGCCGTAGAGAGGAGTCAACGGACTCTGTCATTAAAACAGAGCCGTAGAGAGGAGTCGACGGACTCTGTCATTAAAACAGAGCCGTAGAGAGGAGTCGACGGACTCTGCCATTAAAACATAAAACATCTACAGCCGTAGAGAGGAGTCAACGGACTCTGTCATTAAAACAGAGCCGTAGAGAGGAGTCAACGGACTCTGTCATTAAAACAGAGCCGTAGAGAGGAGTCAACGGACTCTGTCATTAAAACATAAAACATCTACAGCCGTAGAGAGGAGTCGACGGACTCTGTCATTAAAACATAAAACATCTACAGCCGTAGAGAGGAGTCGACAGACTCTGTCATTAAAACATAAAACATCTACAGCCGTAGAGAGGAGTCGACAGACTCTGTCATTAAAACATAAAACATCTACAGCCGTAGAGAGGAGTCAACGGACTCTGTCATTAAAACATAAAACATCTACAGCCGTAGAGAGGAGTCAACGGACTCTGTCATTAAAACATAAAACATCTACAGCCGTAGAGAGGAGTCGACGGACTCTGTCATTAAAACATAAAACATCTACAGCCGTAGAGAGGAGTCGACGGACTCTGCCATTAAAACAGAGCCGTAGAGAGGAGTCGACGGACTCTGTCATTAAAACATAAAACATCTACAGCCGTAGAGAGGAGTCGACAGACTCTGTCATTAAAACATAAAACATCTACAGCCGTAGAGAGGAGTCAACGGACTCTGTCATTAAAACAGAGCCGTAGAGAGGAGTCAACGGACTCTGTCATTAAAACATAAAACATCTACAGCCGTAGAGAGGAATCGACGGACTCTGTCATTAAAACATAAAACATCTACAGCCGTAGAGAGGAGTCAACGGACTCTGTCATTAAAACATAAAACATCTACAGCCGTAGAGAGGAGTCGACGGACTCTGTCATTAAAACATAAAACATCTACAGCCGTAGAGAGGAGTCGACGGACTCTGTCATTAAAACATAAAACATCTACAGCCGTAGAGAGGAGTCAACGGACTCTGTCATTAAAACATAAAACATCTACAGCCGTAGAGAGGAGTCGACGGACTCTGTCATTAAAACAGAGCCGTAGAGAGGAGTCAACGGACTCTGTCATTAAAACATAAAACATCTACAGCCGTAGAGAGGAGTCGACAGACTCTGTCATTAAAACATAAAACATCTACAGCCGTAGAGAGGAGTCAACGGACTCTGTCATTAAAACAGAGCCGTAGAGAGGAGTCAACGGACTCTGTCATTAAAACATAAAACATCTACAGCCGTAGAGAGGAGTCGACAGACTCTGTCATTAAAACAGAGCCGTAGAGAGGAGTCAACGGACTCTGTCATTAAAACATAAAACATCTACAGCCGTAGAGAGGAGTCGACGGACTCTGTCATTAAAACATAAAACATCTACAGCCGTAGAGAGGAGTCAACGGACTCTGTCATTAAAACAGAGCCGTAGAGAGGAGTCAACGGACTCTGTCATTGAAACATAAAACATCTACAGCCGTAGAGAGGAGTCGACAGACTCTGTCATTAAAACATAAAACATCTACAGCCGTAGAGAGTAGTCGACAGACTCTGTCATTAAAACATAAAACATCTACAGCCGTAGAGAGGAGTCGACGGACTCTGCCATTAAAACATAAAACATCTACAGCCGTAGATAGGAGTCGACAGACTCTGTCATTAAAACAGAGCCGTAGAGAGGAATCGACGGACTCTGTCATTAAAACATAAAACATCTACAGCCGTAGAGAGGAGTCGACAGACTCTGTCATTAAAACATAAAACATCTACTGCCGTAGAGAGGAGTCGACGGACTCTGTCATTGAAACATAAAACATCTACTGCCGTAGAGAGGAGTCGACGGACTCTGTCATTAAAACATAAAACATCTACAGCCGTAGAGAGGAGTCGACGGACTCTGTCATTAAAACATAAAACATCTACAGCCGTAGAGAGGAGTCGACGGACTCTGTCATTAAAACATAAAACATCTACAGCCGTAGAGAGGAGTCAACGGACTCTGTCATTAAAACATAAAACATCTACAGCCGTAGAGAGGAGTCGACGGACTCTGTCATTAAAACATAAAACATCTACAGCCGTAGAGAGGAGTCGACGGACTCTGCCATTAAAACATAAAACATCTACAGCCGTAGAGAGGAGTCAACGGACTCTGTCATTAAAACATAAAACATCTACAGCCGTAGAGAGGAGTCGACAGACTCTGTCATTAAAACATAAAACATCTACAGCCGTAGAGAGGAGTCGACAGACTCTGTCATTAAAACAGAGCCGTAGAGAGGAGTCGACAGACTCTGTCATTAAAACATAAAACATCTACAGCCGTAGAGAGGAGTCGACAGACTCTGCCATTAAAACAGAGCCGTAGAGAGGAGTCGACGGACTCTGTCATTAAAACATAAAACATCTACAGCCGTAGAGAGGAGTCGACAGACTCTGTCATTAAAACATAAAACATCTACAGCCGTAGAGAGGAGTCGACGGACTCTGCCATTAAAACATAAAACATCTACAGCCGTAGAGAGGAGTCGACAGACTCTGTCATTAAAACAGAGCCGTAGAGAGGAGTCGACGGACAAGGTTTCGGATGTTTTAGACTCTGTTAGTGAAACAGTCGTGGCCAAAAGTTTTGAGAATGACACAAAAATATTAATTTCCACAAAGTTTGCTGCTTCAGTGTCGTTAGATATTTTTTGTCAGATGTTACTATGGGATACTGAAGTATCATTACAATCATTTCCTAAGTGTCAAAGGCTTTTATTGACAATTACATGAAGTTGATACAAAGAGTTGACCCTTCTTTTTCAAGACCTCTGCAATCCGCCCTGGCTTGCTGTCAATTAACTTCTGGGCCACATCCTGACTGATGGCAGCCTATTTGTCACGGGTTTCTTCTGTTGAAGGAGAGGCGGACCAAAACGCAGCGTGGTTATTGTGACACGTCTTTAATGAAGATGATAAATGAACAATATACAAAACAATAAATGTGGGAAAAAAAACGAAAACAGCCCTATCTGGTGTAACAAACACAAAGACAGGAACAATCACCCACAAAACCCCAACACCAAACAGGCTACCTAAATATGGTTCCCAATCAGAGACAATGACTAACACATGCCTCTGATTGAGAACCATATCAAGCCCAAACACAGAAACAGACAAACTAGACACACAACATAGAATACCCACTCAGATCACATCCTGACCAAACAAAACATAGAAACAGACAAACTAGACATCCAACATAGAATGCCCACTCAGATCACACCCTGACCAAACAAAACATAGAAACAGACAAACTAGACATCCAACATAGAATGCCCACTCAGATCACACCCTGACCAAACAAAACATAGAAACAGACAAACTAGACATCCAACATAGAATGCCCACTCAGATCACACCCTGACCAAACAAAACACAGAAACAGACAAACTAGACATCCAACATAGAATGCCCACTCAGATCACACCCTGACCAAACAAAACATAGAAACAGACAAACTAGACATCCAACATAGAATGCCCACTCAGATCACATCCTGACCAAACAAAACATAGAAACAGACAAACTAGACATCCAACATAGAATACCCACTCAGATCACACCCTGACCAAACAAAACATAGAAACAGACAAACTAGACATCCAACATAGAATGCCCACTCAGATCACACCCTGACCAAACAAAACATAGAAACAGACAAACTAGACATGTAACATAGAATACCCACTCAGATCACACCCTGACCAAACAAAACACAGAAACAGACAAACTAGACATCCAACATAGAATACCCACTCAGATCACACCCTGACCAAACAAAACACAGAAACAGACAAACTAGACATCCAACATAGAATACCCAC
>NC_048585.1:2955617-2960617 GCF_013265735.2 Oncorhynchus mykiss
CAATCCTACTCTGATCTGCTCTGTGATTACAGGCTCTGATCAATCTTACTCTGATCTGCTCTGTGATTACAGGCTCTGATCAATCTTACTCTGATCTGCTGTGTGAATACAGGCTCTGATCAATCCTACTCTGATCTGCTCTGTGAATACAGGCTCTGATCAATTCTACTCTGATCTGCTGTGTGAATACAGGCTCTGATCAATCCTACTCTGATCTGCTGTGTGATTACAGGCTCTGATCAATCCTACTCTGATCTGCTCTGTGAATACAGGCTCTGATCAATCCTACTCTGACCTGCTGTGTGAATACAGGCTCTGATCAATCCTACTCTGATCTGCTGTGTGAATACAGGGTCTAATCAACCCTACTCTGACCTGCTGTGTGAATACAGGCTCTGATCAATCCTACTCTGATCTGCTGTGTGAATACAGGGTCTAATCAACCCTACTCTGACCTGCTGTGTGAATACAGGCTCTGATCAATCCTACTCTGATCTTCTGTGTGAATACAGGCTCTGATCAATCCTACTCTGACCTGCTGTGTGAATACAGGCTCTGATCTGCTAAGTCTTTGTTAATACCTGACCAAGACAGGAGAGAGGCTGGGACACAATTATCTAGCAATGCTGGCCGCGACTCAAACCAATCAAAAACCCATATTACCAGCTCCACTCAAATCCATTACATTTGTTGGCCATTTGTTGGTCGTTTGCCCTCTGCGCTCTGTCCCCTCCCTCTGACAATCACACACACACACACACACACACACACACACACACACACACACACACACACACACACACACACACACACACACACACACACACACACACACACACACACACACACACACAGAGGAAAGTGAAGTCAGGGAAGTTAGACATCAGTGCATGTGGCAGGGCTGAATGCAGAGCGTGTCCGTAGGGACACATCAGGTACTGTAAGAGCTCTGCCAGCTAGTGTCCAGTTCAATTATCAGCTTCTCTCTCTGATCAAACACACATCACAGAACTGTCTGACATGGAGAGAGAGAGGTGTGGAGAGAGGGGTGGGGGATAGAAAGGGGGAGAGAGAGGAGGGGATAGAGAGAGAGAGAGAGAGAGAGAGAGGGGTGGGGGATAGAGAGAGAGGGGGAGAGAGAGAGGGACAGAGGAGGGGAGAGAGGGGTGGGGGATAGAGAGAGAGAGAAAGGGAGAGAGGAGGGGAGAGAGGGGTGGGGGATAGAGAGAGAGAGAGAGAGAGAGAGGGAGAGAGAGAGGAGGGGATAGAGAGGGCTGGGGGATAGAGAGAGAGAGAGAGAGAGAGAGAGAGAGAGAGAGAGAGAGAATGGGGAATATGCAACAGTCAAATCCCTACAAGCCCTGTTTTGAAATCCCTTTGAAAATACATCCATACCTTATGCATTCCTTTGTATGCACAGCCATCCCACGTGGATTCCTTTGTATGCACAGACAGCCAGTGTCATAGCTCGGCTTGATATCTCCCAAGAGACAACAGAAGTAGAATTGGACAACCCCCAGAATCAGATTCACCAGCCAAACCAGCTTCTGTCTCTGCATTGAACATCAACCTCTAACGCCTCGTCAAATAGACCCTATTGGTGAACACTCATTTGTATTCAAACAACCACTCCCCCAATATCACTCCGCCCAGCCAATCCCCCCGTTGAATATAACTACTGCATTGTTCCGGCCCAGTGGGATTCAGTCAGCTTATCTCTAAGTGGTCGCAGAGCAACTGCAGCACAAGGTCGTGATAGGGCAACGAGTCTGCATGGTGTTCTAAAACAGAGAGATGAGGAAGAGGGGGCAACAAGTCTGCATGGTGTTTTAAAACAGAGAGATGAGGAAGAGGGGGCAACGAGTCTGCATGGTGTTCTAAAACAGAGAGATGAGGAAGAGGGGGCAACAAGTCTGCATGGTGTTTTAAAACAGAGAGATGAGGAAGAGGGGGCAACGAGTCTGCATGGTGTTCTAAAACAGAGAGATGAGGAAGAGGGGGCAACGAGTCTGCATGGTGTTCTAAAACAGAGAGATGAGGAAGAGGGGGCAACGAGTGTGCATGGTGTTCTAAAACAGAGAGATGAGGAAGAGGGGGCAACGAGTCTGCATGGTGTTTTAAAACAGAGAGATGAGGAAGAGGGGGCAACAAGTCTGCATGGTGTTTTAAAACAGAGAGATGAGGAAGAGGGGGCAACAAGTCTGCATGGTTTTCTAAAACAGAGAGATGAGGAAGAGGGGGCAACGAGTCTCCATGGTGTTTTAAAACAGAGAGATGAGGAAGAGGGGGCAGCAAGTATATTTACATCTACTGGCTGCTGCTGAGGGAACTTACAACGGTGTTTACATCTACTGGCTGCTGCTGAGGGAACTTACAGCGGTGTTTACATCTACAGGCTGTTGCTGAGGGAACTTACAACGGTGTTTACATCTACTGGCTGCTGCTGAGGGAACTTACAGCGGTGTTTACATCTACTGGCTGTTGCTGAGGGAACTTACAGCGGTGTTTACATCTACTGGCTGCTGCTGAGGGAACTTACAGCGGTGTTTACATCTACAGGCTGTTGCTGAGGGAACTTACAACGGTGTTTACATCTACTGGCTGCTGCTGAGGGAACTTACAGCGGTGTTTACATCTACAGGCTGTTGCTGAGGGAACTTACAACGGTGTTTACACCTACTGGCTGTTGCTGAGGGAACTTACAGCGGTGTTTACATCTACAGGCTGTGTCTGAGGGAACTTACAGCGGTGTTTACATCTACAGGCTGTTGCTGAGGGAACTTACAGCGGTGTTTACATCTACAGGCTGTTGCTGAGGGAACTTACAGCGGTGTTTACATCTACTGGCTGCTGCTGAGGGAACTTACAGCGGTGTTTACATCTACAGGCTGTTGCTGAGGGATCTTACAGCGGTGTTTACATCTACTGGCTGCTGCTGAGGGAACTTACAGCGGTGTTTACATCTACAGGCTGTTGCTGAGGGAACTTACAGCGGTGTTTACATCTACAGGCTGTTGCTGAGGGAACTTACAGCGGTGTTTACATCTACTGGCTGCTGCTGAGGGAACTTACAGCGGTGTTTACACCTCAATTACATGATATGCAGAGGAGGAATATGTTTCTATAGGAGCGAGGGAGAGGAGGAAAGGAGGGAAGGGGAGAGGAGATGGAGGGAGAGGAGGAAAGGAGGGAAGGGGAGAGGAGATGGAGGGAGAGGAGGAAAGGAGGGAAGGGGAGAGGAGATGGAGGGAGAGGAGGAAAGGAGGGAAGGGGAGAGGAGATGGAGGGAGAGGAGGAAAGGAGGGAAGGGGAGAGGAGATGGAGGGAGAGGAGGAAAGGAGGGAAGGGGAGAGGAGAAGGAGGGAGAGGAGGAAAGGAGGGAAGGGGAGAGGAGATGGAGGGAGAGGAGGAAAGGAGGGAAGGGGAGAGGAGATGGAGGGAGAGGAGGAAAGGAGGGAAGGGGAGAGGAGATGGAGGGAGAGGAGGAAAGGAGGGAAGGGGAGAGGAGATGGAGGGAGAGGAGGAAAGGAGGGAAGGGGAGAGGAGATGGAGGGAGAGGAGGAAAGGAGGGAAGGGGAGAGGAGATGGAGGGAGAGGAGGAAAGGAGGGAAGGGGAGAGGAGATGGAGGGAGAGGAGGAAAGGAGGGAAGGGGAGAGGAGATGGAGGGAGAGGAGGAAAGGAGGGAAGGGGAGAGGAGATGGAGGGAGAGGAGGAAAGGAGGGAAGGGGAGAGGAGATGGAGGGAGAGGAGGAAAGGAGGGAAGGGGAGAGGAGATGGAGGGAGAGGAGGAAAGGAGGGAAGGGGAGAGGAGATGGAGGGAGAGGAGGAAAGGAGGGAAGGGGAGAGGAGATGGAGGGAGAGGAGGAAAGGAGGGAAGGGGAGAGGAGATGGAGGGAGAGGAGGAAAGGAGGGAAGGGGAGAGGAGATGGAGGGAGAGGAGGAAAGGAGGGAAGGGGAGAGGAGATGGAGGGAGAGGAGGAAAGGAGGGAAGGGGAGAGGAGAAGGAGGGAGAGGAGGAAAGGAGGGAAGGGGAGAGGAGATGGAGGGAGAGGAGGAAAGGAGGGAAGGGGAGAGGAGATGGAGGGAGAGGAGGAAAGGAGGGAAGGGGAGAGGAGATGGAGGGAGAGGAGGAAAGGAGGGAAGGGGAGAGGAGATGGAGGGAGAGGAGGAAAGGAGGGAAGGGGAGAGGAGATGGAGGGAGAGGAGGAAAGGAGGGAAGGGGAGAGGAGATGGAGGGAGAGGAGGAAAGGAGGGAAGGGGAGAGGAGAAGGAGGGAGAGGAGGAAAGGAGGGAAGGGGAGAGGAGATGGAGGGAGAGGAGGAAAGGAGGGAAGGGGAGAGGAGATGGAGGGAGAGGAGGAAAGGAGGGAAGGGGAGAGGAGATGGAGGGAGAGGAGGAAAGGAGGGAAGGGGAGAGGAGATGGAGGGAGAGGAGGAAAGGAGGGAAGGGGAGAGGAGATGGAGGGAGAGGAGGAAAGGAGGGAAGGGGAGAGGAGATGGAGGGAGAGGAGGAAAGGAGGGAAGGGGAGAGGAGATGGAGGGAGAGGAGGAAAGGAGGGAAGGGGAGAGGAGATGGAGGGAGAGGAGGAAAGGAGGGAAAGGGGAGAGGAGATGGATTAAGAGGAAGGAAGGAAGGAAGGAACGAAGGAAGGAAGGAAGGAAGGAAGGAAGGAAGGAAGGAAGGAAGGAAGGAAGGAAGGAAGGGGGAGAGGAGATGGAGGGAGAGAGGGACAGGAGGAAAGGAGGGAAGGGTGATCTATCTACTCTCTCTTACTTTCTCACTTCTTTTCTTCCTCTCTCTCTCTCGCTCTCTCTCTCTCTCTCTCTCCACCCTCCCTATCTGCCCCTCTCTTTCTCTCTCTTTCTCTCTCTCTCTCGCTCTCTCTCTCTGCCTCCCTCTCTCTCTCTCTCTCTCTCTCTCTCTCTCTCTCTCTCTCCCCAACCTCCCTATCTGCCCCTCTCTTTCTCTCTCTCTCTCTGCCACCCTCTCTCTCTCTCCT
>NC_048585.1:2965617-2968117 GCF_013265735.2 Oncorhynchus mykiss
GTTTCACCTGCTGGGGAAATGGAGTCTCCCTGAGGTTTCATCTGCTGGGGAAATGATTGAGCCCGTCAACTAATAGGCGATGTACCATATTTATGGAGATGCTTGATGTCTTCCTTCAGAGAGAAATAGAGAAACGTGGAGGATGACGAGCTCAATCACACACACCTGTTTCCTCTGTCTGTCTGTCTGTCTTGTCTGTCTTGTCTGTCTTGTCTGTCTGTCTGTCTGTCTGTCTGTCTGTCTGTCTGTCTGTCTTGTCTGTCTGTCTGTCTGCCTGCCTTTCTGTCTGTCTGTCTGTCTGTCTGTCTGCCTGTCTGCCTGCCTGCCTGTCTGTCTGTCTGTCTGTCTGTCTGTCTGTCTGTCTGTCTGCCTGCCTGCCTGCCTTGTCTGTCTGTCTGTCTGTCTGTCTGTCTGTCTGCCTGCCTGCCTGTCTGTCTGTCTGTCTGTCTGTCTGTCTGTCTGTCTGTCTGTCTGTCTGCCTGTCTGTCTGTCTGTCTGTCTGTCTGTCTGTCTGTCTGTCTGTCTGTCTGTCTGTCTGTCTGTCTGTCTGCCTGTCTTGTCTGTCTGTCTGTCTGTCTGTCTGTCTGTCTGTCTGTCTGCCTGTCTGTCTGTCTGTCTGCCTGTCTGTCTGTCTGTCTGTCTGTCTGTCTGTCTGTTCCCTACCTAACTAGACCTGGGAAAAAAATAGTATTTGTTTTCTTTCAAATATTTTGCTTGTGATTGATTGAGCCTGATGCAATGGAACCAATTAGATCATCTCAAATGTGTAAACCCCCCTCACCTGGCACTCCGGGCTCTATTTGAAGCCATGTCTGTTGTCAATGGGCCTTTAGTAGTGAAATCTCTCCATCTCTGTGTGTCTGTCTGGACACCTTTAGTGGTGAAAGCGGAGTTTCTCCATCTCTGTGTGTCTGTGTCTCTGATCTGTTGCCATAACGACCAGGAGCAGAAAGCGTGTCAAGTGTGGTGGACTGTGTTGTGGTGTACTGTGTTGTGTTGTGGTGTACTGTGGTGTGGTGTTCTGTGGTGTGGTGTACTATGGTGTGGTGGACTGTGATGTGGTGCACTGTGGTGTGGTGTACTGTGGGGTGGTGTTCTGTGGTGTACTGTGGTGTGGTGTACTGTGGTGTGGTGTACTGTGGTGTACTGTGGTGTGGTGTACTGTGGTGTACTGTGGTGTGGTGTACCGTACTGTGGTCTACTGTGGTGTGGTGTACTGTGGTCTACTGTGGTGTGGTGTACTGTGGTGTACTGTGGTGTGGTGTACTGTGGTGTACTGTGGTGTACTGTGGTGTAATGTGGTGTACTGTGGTGTGGTATGGTGTGGTGGCCTGTGGTGTTGTGTACTGTGGTGTACTATGGTGTGGTGGACTGTGATGTGGTGGACTGTGGTGTGGTGTACTGTGGTGGGCTGTGGTGTGGTGTACTGTGGTGTGGTGTACTGTGGTGTGGTGTACTGTGGTGTGGTGTACTGTGGTGTGGTGCACTGTGGTGTGGTGTACTGTGGTGTACTGTGGTGTTCTGTGGTGTACTGTGGTGTGGTGTGGTGTACTGTGGTGTTCTGTGGTGTGGTGTACTGTGGTGTTCTGTGGTGTGGTGTACTGTACTGTGGTGTACTGTGGGGTACTGTGGTGTTCTGTGGTGTGGTGTGGTGTACTGTGGTGTTCTGTGGTGTGGTGTAATGTGGGGTACTGCGGTGTTCTGTGGTGTACTGTGGTGGTCTGTACTGTGGTGTACTGTGGGGTACTGTGGTGTTCTGTGGTGTACTGTGGTGTGGTGTGGTGTGGTGTGGTGTACTGTGGTGTTCTGTGGTGTACTGTGGTGTGGTGTGGTGTACTGTGGTGTTTTGTGGTATGGTGTACTGTGGTGTAGTTTGGTGTGGTGTACTGTGGTGTTCTGTGGTGCGGTGTACTGTGGTGTAGTTTGGTGTGGTGTACTGTGGTGTGGTGTACCTGGGTCTACTGTTCTCTACATACAGAATAGGATGATGTCAGATTTCTACCTGGTCAGTCATTATCACAGCGGTGCTGCGGTGTGGAGGATTGTGGTGTACTGTGGTGTACTGTGGTGTGGTGATTTCTACCTGGTCAGTCATTATCACAGCGGTGCTGTGGTGTGGAGGATTGTGGTGTACTGTGGTGTACTGTGGTGTACTGTGGTGTACTGTGGTGTACTGTGGTGTACTGTGGTGTGGTGATTTCTACCTGGTCAGTCATTATCACAGCGGTGCTGCGGTGTGTGCTGTGGTGATGAGTGTGTTTTCCGGCACATGGCATGTCTCACAGTGGATTGATTGTCCACAGATAGAAACAACTCTGATACATCAGGGACAGCAGAGGGAGATGGTGGGAGATGGTGGGAGAGGGAGGGAGGGAGGGAGATGGAGGGAGGGGGGGTTGGGAGTGGGATGGAGATGGAGATGGAGGGAGGGAGGGGGGGGAGAGGGTGGAAGATGGAGGGAGAGGGAGAGGGAGTGAGGTGGAGGGAGGGAGGGGGGGGA
>NC_048585.1:2973117-2990617 GCF_013265735.2 Oncorhynchus mykiss
AGCGCCACCTTTTGCTGCGATTACAGCTGCAAGTCGCTTGGGGTATGTCTCTATCAGTTTTGCACATCGAGAGACTGAATTTTTTTCCCATTCCTCCTTGCAAAACAGCTCGAGCTCAGTGAGGTTGGATGGAGAGCGTTTGTGAACAGCAGTTTTCAGTTCTTTCCACAGATTTTCGATTTGATTCAGGTCTGGACTTTGACTTGGCCATTCTAACACCTGGATATGTTTATTTTTGAACCATTCCATTGTAGATTTCTGCAGTATTGAAGGTCCCCAAGAAACCAGTGGCCTCCATCATTCTGAAATGGAAGAAGTTTGGAACCACCACCACTCTTCCTAGAGCTGGTCGCCCGGCCAAACTGAGCAATCGGGGGAAAAGGGCCTTGGTCAGGGATGTGACCAAGAACCCGATGGTCACTCTGATACAGCTCCAGAGTTCCTCTGTGGAGATAAGAGAACCTTCCAGAAGGACAACAATCTCTGCAGAACTCCACCAATCTGGCCTTTATGGTAGAGTGGCCAGACGGAAGCCACTCCTCAGTAAAAGACACAACGCTGACAAAACGCTTGGAGTTTCCCAACAGGCACCTAAAGGACTATCAGACCATTAGAAACACGATTATCTGGTCTGATGAAACCAGGGTTGAACTCTTTTGCCTGAATGCCAAGAGTCACCTCTTGAGGAAACCTGGCACCATCCCTACGGGGAAGCATGGTGGTGGTGGCATCATGTCTGGAGGAAACCTGGCACCATCCCTACGGTGAAGCATAGTGGTGGTGGCATCATGTCTGGAGGAAACCTGGCACCATCCCTACGGTAAAGCATGGTGATGGTAGCATCATGTCTGGAGGAAACCTGGCACCATCCCTACGGTGAAGCATGGTGATGGCAGCATCATGTCTGAAGGAAACCTGGCACCATCCCTACGGTGAAGCATAGTGGTGGTGGCATCATGTCTGGAGGAAACCTAGCACCATCCCTATGGTGAAGCATGGTGATGGTAGCATCATGTCTGTAGGAAACCTGGCACCATCCCTACGGTAAAGCATGGTGATGGTAGCATCATGTCTGGAGGAAACCTGGCACCATCCCTACGGTAAAGCATGGTGATGGTAGCATCATGTCTGGAGGAAACCTGGCACCATCCCTACGGTGAAGCATGGTGATGGCAACATCATGTCTGGAGGAAACCTGGCACCATCCCTACGGTGAAGCATAGTGGTGGTGGCATCATGTCTGGAGGAAACCTGGCACCATCCCTACGGTGAAGCATGGTGATGGTGGCATCATGTCTGGAGGAAACCTGGCACCATCCCTACGGTGAAGCATGGTGATGTCAGCATCATGTCTGGAGGAAACCTGGCACCATCCCTACGGTAAAGCATGGTGATGGCGGTGTCATGCTGTGGGGATGTTTTTCAGCCGCAGGGACTGCGAGACCAGTCTTGATCGGGGGAAAGATGAATGGAGCAAAGTACAGAGAGATCCTTGATGAAAACCTGCTCCAGAGCACTCAGGACCTCAGACTGGGGCGGTTCAGGACAACGACCCTAAGCACACAGCCAAGCCAACGCAGGAGTGGCTTTGGGGACAAGTCTCTGAATGTCCTTGAGTGGCCCAGCCAGAGATTGGAATTGAACCCGATTGAACATCTCTGGAGAAACCTGAAAATAGCTGTGTAGCAGCACTCCCCATCCAACCTGACAGAGCTTTAGAGGCAGAGAAGAATGGGAGAAATTCCCCAAACACAGGTCTGCCAAGCTTGTAGCTTCATACCCAAGAAGACTGGAGGCTGCAATCGCTGCCAATGGTTTGTCGTGGAAATTGTACACATGGGGCAAAGTCTTAAATTAATCATTGTATATTAACAGTAAACTGGCGAGATCACAGTCAAACTTAGATGTACCGGTCTGAAGTGAACTCCCCCGGGACAGTTGCTGTTAGTTCTCTTATATACTGATTACACAGACAAATTATATTTGCATGATTTACATGATTCATTATTCATATTTAATTCATCATTAACATTTGGTTCCTGCATGTGAATGACCAATACCTCACGAGGCTTCTTCATCTCCAAGCTGAGGCCTTGACACTGAGATATCCCTGTCTCCGTTCTCAAAACAAGGTTCTGGGCCTACTGCCAAATTGTAGATACTGAGCATGAGGATTCCTCCCAGGCACATTCAATCAGTCACTTGCATGAACACAGAAATTGCTTATTAGAAAAGAACAAACATCACATTTTCCTACACAGGAGCTTCAACAAAATACTTAGTAAAGAGTCTGAATACTTATGTAAATGTCATATTTTATTATTATTTTTATTTTTTTACATATTTGCAAAATAAAATATAAAAAACAGTTATGGGGTATTGTGTGTAGATTGTTGATGGGGGGGGTGGACAATTGAATCCATTTTATAATAAGGCTGCAACGTAACAAAATGTGGACAAAGTCAAGGGGTTTGAATACTTTCTGAATGCACTGTACAGTATATAGGGAAAAGGGTGCCTGTTGGGAGTCAGCCTGTCTCTCCGAGCTAAACAGCCCTGTGCTGTTTCTGTATGTACTGCAATGGATTGAAGGATTTCTGTTGTTTTGTCAGGACACATTAGCTCTCTCTGTCTGTCGAAACTCTCTGTCTGTAAAAACTCTCTGTCTGTAGAGACTCGCTGTCTGTCGAGACTCTCTGTCTGTTAAAACTCTCTGTCTGTAGAGACTCGCTGTCTGTCGAGACTCTCTGTCTGTTAACTCTCTGTCTGTAGAGACTCGCTGTCTGTCGAGACTCTCTGTCTGTTAAAACTCTCTGTCTGTAGAGACTCTCTGTCTGTAGAATCTCTCTGTCTGTAGAGACTCTCTGTCTGTAAAAACTCTCTGCCTGTAGAGACTCTCTGTCTGTAGAGACTCTCTGTCTGTAAAAACTCTCTGTCTGTAGAGACTCTCTGTCTGTCGAGACTCTCTGTCTGTAGAGACTCTCTGTCTGTCGAGACTCTGTCTGTAAAAACTCTCTGTCTGTAGAGACTCTCTGTCTGTAGAAACTCTTTGCCTGTAGAGACTCTCTGTCTGTCGAGACTCTGTCTGTAAAAACTCTCTGTCTGTAGAGACTCTCTGTCTGTAGAAACTCTCTGCCTGTAGAGACTCTCTGTCTGTTGAGACTCTCTGTCTGTAGAGACTCTGTCTGTATGGTCCCTCACTAGCTTTAAGCACCAGCTTTCAGAGGAGCTCACAGATTACTGCACCTGTACATAGCCCACCTATAATTTAGCCCAAACAACTACCTCTTTCCCTACTGTATTTAATTTATTTATTTATTTATTTTGCTCCTTTGCACCCCATTATTTTTATTTCTACTTTGCACATTCTTCCATTGCAAATCTACCATTCCAGTGTTTTACTTGCTATATTGTATTTACTTTGCCACCATGGCCTTTTTTTTGCCTTTACCTCCCTTATCTCACCTCATTTGCTCACATCGTATATAGACTTGTTTATACTGTATTATTGACTGTATGTTTGTTTATTCCATGTGTAACTCTGTGTCGTTGTATCTGTCGAACTACTTTGCTTTATCTCGGCCAGGTCGCAATTGTAAATTAGAACTTGTTCTCAACTTGCCTACCTGGTTAAATAAAGGTGTTCTCAACTAGCCTACCTGGTTAAATAAAGGTGTTCTCAACTAGCCTACCTGGTTAAATAAAGGTGAAGTAAATAAATAAAATAAAATGGTTCTCTCCTCAGGAGAGATTCTCTGTCTGTTTGGTTCTGTCCTCAGTAGAGATTATCTGTATGGTTCTGTCCTCAATAGAGATTATCTGTCTCTATGGTTCTGTCCTCAGTAGAGACTGTCTGTATGGTTCTCTCCTCAGTAGAGATTCTCTGTCTGTATGGTTCTGTCCTCAGTATAGACTGTCTGTCTGTTTGGTTCTGTCCTCAGTAGAGATTATCTGTATGGTTCTGTCCTCAATAGAGATTATCTGTCTCTATGGTTCTGTCCTCAGTAGAGACTGTCTGTATGGTTCTCTCCTCAGTAGAGATTCTCTGTCTGTATGGTTCTGTCCTCAGTATAGACTGTCTGTCTGTTTGGTTCTGTCCTCAGTAGAGATTATCTGTATGGTTCTGTCCTCAATAGAGATTATCTGTCTCTATGGTTCTGTCCTCAGTAGAGACTGTCTGTATGGTTCTGTCCTCAGTAGATATTCTCTGTCTGTATGGTTCTGTCCTCAGTAGAGATTCTCTGTCTGTATGGTTCTGTCCTCAGTAGAGATTCTCTGTCTGTATGGTTCTCTCCTCAATAGAGATTCTCTGTCTGTATGGCTCTCTCCTCAATAGAGATTATCTGTCTGTATGGTTCTGTCCTCAGTAGAGATTATCTGTGTGTATGGTTCTGTCCTCAATAGAGATTATCTGTCTGTAGGTTTCTCTCCTCAATAGAGATTATCTGTCTGTAGGTTTCTCTCCTCAATAGAGATTATCTGTCTGTAGGTTTCTCTCCTCAATAGAGATTATCTGTCTGTAGGTTTCTCTCCTCAATAGAGATTATCTGT
Source organism: Oncorhynchus mykiss (assembly GCF_013265735.2). NCBI lineage: Eukaryota > Metazoa > Chordata > Actinopteri > Salmoniformes > Salmonidae > Oncorhynchus > Oncorhynchus mykiss. Next base: position 2,977,669 of record NC_048585.1, read on the forward strand.
CTGTAGGTTTCTCTCCTCAATAGAGATTATCTGTCTGTAGGTTTCTCTCCTCAATAGAGATTATCTGTCTGTAGGTTTCTCTCCTCAATAGAGATTATCTGTCTGTAGGTTTCTCTCCTCAATAGAGATTATCTGTCTGTAGGTTTCTCTCCTCAATAGAGATTATCTGTCTGTAGGTTTCTCTCCTCAATAGAGATTATCTGTCTGTAGGTTTCTCTCCTCAGTAGAGATTATCTCAGCCTCATTGCAAAGCAAAGGGTTCTTCACTTAAAGAAGGGTATCTAGCACTGTGAAGTGTGTGTATGTGTGTGTGTGTGTGTGTGTGTGTGTGTGTGTGTGTGTGTGTGTGTGTGCGCGTGTGTGTGTGCGCGTGCGTGTGTGTGTGTGCATGTGTGTTCGCGTGCGTGCGTGTGTGCGTGCGTGCATGCGCGATTGCGTGCGTGCATGTGCGTGTGTGTGTGTGCGTGCGTGTGTGTGTGTGTGTGTGTGTGTGAAATATATCACTTCTAACATCTCAGTTCTCACCCTGGCAGCCACGTCCAGGGTTCTTCAGTTGATTGGTACACATTCACCATGCAGTGAATCATTGAAACTGAAGCACCCACTTCAAGAGGCTATATTGACTGGTGAGCAACCTATACATCTCTTCTCCGGCTCTCAGCGCTTCGTACAAGTTTACAGGCATTTACAACGATTGTTCCCGAGCATCTCTTCTGAAGACACACTCTATTGCTGTGCAGCTTGAGTTTGTTGTTGTCAGGTTAGGAAAGTCAAAGAGGTTCATCCATCCAGCAGGTACCTGAGGCAGGAGGTGTTTGACAGACCTATGATTATCATGGCAGCTCAGTGCTCCCTTGAGGTAAAGTACTCTCCTCAGAGAGAGAAGCGGGGAGAGGGAGAGAGAAATGGGCTATTTGTCCCTAAACAGGGAGTGTACACAGTGGCAGAATACCTGACCACTGTGACTGACTCAAACTTAAGGAAAGCTTTGTATGACCATATGAGAGACACATATTTCCCTCAGATTACACAGATCCACAAAGAATTTGAAAACAAACCCGATTTTGATAAACTCCCATATCTACTGGGTGAAATTCCACAGTGTGACATCACAGCAGCAAGATTTGTGACCTGTTGCCACGAGAACAGGGCAACCAGTGAAGAACAAACACCATTGTAAATACAACCCATATTTATGCTTATTTATTTTCCCTTGTGTACTTTAACCATTTGTACATTGTTACAACACTGTATATATCCATAATATGACATTTGTAATGTCTTTATTGTTTTGGAACTTCTGTGAGTGTAATGTTAACTGTTCATTTTTATTGTTTATTTCACTTTTGTATATTATCTACCTCACTTGCTTTGGCGATGTTAACATACGTTTCCCATGCCAATAAAGTCATGGAATTGAATTGAATTGAATTAAAATAAAGTTATAGAGGGAGGGAAAGAGAGGGAAAGAGAGAAAGAGGTGAGAGAAAGAGGTGAGAGAGAGACAGTGAGAGAGAGATGAAGAGAGAAAGAAAGAAAGATGGAGAGAGAGTCACAGAGAGGGAGAGAGAGAGAGAGACAGAGAACGAGAGAGAGAGAGAGAGAGAGAGACAGAGAAAGAGAGAGAGAGAGAGAGAGGGGATGACAGATTGAAATAGAAGTTGAATTGAGAGAGAACGAGTCTCACTGTTCACACCTCTTTCACAGTAAGGCTCGGCAGCTGCAGTTGACTGTCCTCAAAGCCAGATGTGATATACCAGTTAATAAGTATTTAACCAGGGTGATGTATTTATGTCTGGGGAAGTGGACCAGGTTTAAGGGGACAGAGTTCACTACACCTCACAAGATCACAGTCAGTGGTTGTGTCCACAAATGCAGTGAATATAAATCAGATCAAATCAAATGTTATTGGTCACATACAGATGGTTAGCAGATGTTATTGGTCACATACACATGGTTAGCAGATGTTATTGGTCACATGGTTAGCAGATGTTATTGGTCACATACACATATTCAGCAGATGTTATTGGTCACATACACATGGTTAGCAGATGTTATTGGTCACATACACATGGTTAGCAGATGTTATTGGTCACATACACATGGTTAGCAGATGTTATTGGTCACGTACACATATTCAGCAGATGTTATTGGTCACATACACATGGTTAGCAGATGTTATTGGTCACATACACATGGTTAGCAGATGTTATTGGTCACATACACATGGTTAGCAGATGTTATTGGTCACGTACACATGGTTAGCAGATGTTATTGGTCACATACACATATTTAGCAGATGTTATTGGTCACATACACATGGTTAGCAGATGTTATTGGTCACATACACATGGTTAGCAGATGTTATTGTTCACATGGTTAGCAGATGTTATTGGTCACATACACATGGTTAGCAGATGTTATTGGTCACATACACATGGTTAGCAGATGTTATTGGTCACATGGTTAGCAGATGTTATTGGTCACATACACATGGTTAGCAGATGTTATTGGTCACATACACATGGTTAGCAGATGTTATTGGTCACATACACATGGCTAGCAGATGTTATTGGTCACATACACATGGTTAGCAGATGTTATTGGTCACATACACATGGTTAGCAGATGTTATTGGTCACATACACATGGTTAGCAGATGTTATTGGTGACATACACATGGTTAGCAGATGTTATTGGTCACATACACATGGTTAGCAGATGTTATTGGTCACATGGTTAGCAGATGTTATTGGTCACATACACATGGTTAGTAGATGTTATTGGTCACATACACATGGTTAGCTGATGTTATTGGTCACATACACATGGTTAGCTGATGTTATTGGTCACATACACATGGTTAGCAGATGTTGTTGGTCACATACACATGGTTAGCAGATGTTATTAATTACATACACATGGTTAGCAGAGGTTGTTGGTCACATACACATGGTTAGTAGATGTTATTGGTCACATACACATGGTTAGTAGATGTTATTGGTCACATACACATGGTTAGCAGATGTTATTGGTCACATACAGATGGTTAGCAGATGTTATTGGTCACAAACACATGGTTAGCAGATGTTATTGGTCACATACACATGGTTAGCAGATGTTATTGGTCACAAACACATGGTTAGCAGATGTTATTGGTCACATACACATGGTTAGCAGATGTTATTGGTCACAAACACCTGGTTAGCAGATGTTATTGGTTACATACACATGGTTAGCTAATGTTATTGGTCACATACACATGGTTAGCAGATGTTATTGGTCACAAACACATGGTTAGCAGATGTTATTGGTCACATACACATGGTTAGCAGATGTGATTGATCACATACACATGGTTAGCAGATGTTATTGGTCACATACACATGGTTAGCAGATGTTATTGGTCACATACACATGGTTAGCAGATGTGATTGATCACATACACATGGTTAGCAGATGTTATTGGTCACATGGTTAGCAGATGTTATTGGTCACATACACATGGTTAGCAGATGTTATATTGGTCACATACACATGGTTAGCAGATGTTATTGCGGGGTGTAGGGAAAGGGTTATATGTTATTGCGGGGTGTAGGGTAATCTAACAATCCCCCACCAACTACCTAATACACACATATCTAAAGGGGTGAATGAGAATATGTACATATAAATATATGGATGAGCGATGGCTGAGCGGCATCGGCAAGGTGCAGTAGATGGTATAAAATACAGTATATACATATGAGATGAGTAATGTGAGATATGTAAACATTATTAAAGTGCCATTATTTAGAGTGGCTAGTGATCCATTTATTAAAGTGGCCAGAGATTTGAGTCTGTATGTTGGCAGCAGCCTCTCTGTGTTAGTGATGGCTTTTCAGCATTCTGATGGCCTTGAGATAGAGGCTGTTTTTCAGTCTCTCGGTCTCAGCTTTGATGCACCTGTACTGACCTCGCCTTCTGGATGACAGCGGGGTGAACAGGCAGTGGCTCAGGTGGTTGTTGTCCTTGATTATCTTTTTGGCCTTCCTGTAACATTGGGTGGTGTAGGTGTCATGGAGGGCAGGTAGTTTGCCCACGGTGATGCGTTTTTCAGACTTCACCACCCTCTGGAGAGCCTTGCGGTTGTGGGCGGAGCAGCTGCCGTACCAGGCTGTGATACAGCCCGACAGGATGCTCTCGATTGTGCATCATGTAAAAGTTTGTCAGGGTTTTTCGGTGACAAGCCAAATTTCTTCAGCCTGATGAGGTTGAAGAGGTGCTGTTGTGCCTTCTTCACCACGCTGTCTGTCTGTGTGTTGGACCATTTCAGTTTGTCTGTGATGTGTACGCCGAGGAACTTAAAACTTTCCACCTTCTCCACTACTGCCCCGTCGATGTGGACAGGGGAGTGCTCCCTTTGCTGTTTCCTGAAGTCCACGATCATCTCCTTTGTTTTGTTGAAGTTGAGTGAGAGGTTGTTTTCTTGACACCAGACTCCCAGAGCCCTCACCTTCTCCCTGTAGGCCGTCTCATCGTTGTTGGCGAGCCTACTACTGTTGTATCGTCTGCAAATTTGATGATTGAGTTGGAGGTGTGAATGGCCACACAGTCGTGGGTGAACAGGGAGTAAAGGGGGGGGGGGGCAAGCACACACCCTTGTGGGGCCCCAGTGTTGAGGGTCAGCGAAGTGGAGATGTTGTTTCCTACCTTCACCACCTGGGGTGTGGCCCGTCAGAAAGTCCAGGACCCAATTACACAGGGAAGGGGTTGAGACCCAGGGCCTCCAGCTTGATCACGAGCTTGGAGGGAACTATGGTGTTGAACGCTGAGCTGTAGTCTACGAACAGCATTCTCACAAAGGTATTCCTCTTGTCCGGGTTGGATAGGGCAGTGTGCAGTGTGATGGCGATCGTGTCATCTGTGGACGCCATCGCAGACAGAGTCAGTAGACAGGGAAAGACTGACTGTTTTCACGCGCCTCTATTCTGACATTAACTGATAGCAGTGGGAGCTGACATTTAGCTCAGAGTCGGTGTCAGGCGGGTGGCAGAGGCGTCTGTATGTATCACGTTTCACACAGAGTGCTAATGGATTATGTGTAGGCCAACCAGAGGAGCTTGAACGCGTGTGCAGAGTGAAACAGTTCACACGTGTCTTTTTACAGTATATCTGGAAAGGGGGGTGAGGTGGGGGATTTGAGCCTGGTTTTACAGCTTGTTGCTATGGTGAACATAGCAACAAGCTAAATGCTACTCATTCCTTAACAAAGAACAGAGAATATCAGGATCTTAACAGCATCCTTCCACAGTAGCATGTACAGGTGCAGGATCTTCATTTGATCAAACTTTTTTTTTTGTGCTGAGAATTTTCCACAGCAAACTTGTAGTGTATCAACCACGTCCACAACCTTTTTCTTTAATAATAGTCCACATGATAATTCACATTTCCTGTCGCTGCACGATTATTTTTCCTGCTTTAGCAAAATGGCTCAAATTAAGATCCTACATCTGTAGCTTTGGACTGATATCCCCAACATCAGAATCACATAAATACAAGTGGGAACACATCCTGTTGTACTCAGAAAAAGCAGCTCAGACCGTCTATTTCAGATGTTGTCAGTCTGATATGAAGCAATACAGAAATTGTATTTTGTGATCCCATAATTTTGAATTTCTATTAGGATATTGAAACTGGATTTAATTAATGTCGCATTAAGTTTTAAAATCCAATTTCATTTGAATTGAATATTCAAATGCATATTAGTTTCGATATAGTAGATATTTTATTCATTGTCTCTGTATCAAGTCTAGAAACTTTCACTTCCAGTTGATCAAAGTTTCATGTATTGTAATTCTCAGATGCATTCAGATCCAGTTTTCAAATTCAGTTCTCTAAATTCAGATCCAGTTTTCAAATTCAGTTCTCTAAATTCAGATCCAGTTTTCAAATTCAGTTCTCTAAATTCAGATCCAGTTTTCAAATTCAGTTCTCTAAATTCAGATCCAGTTTTCAAATTCAGTTCTCTAAATTCAGATCCAGTTTTCAAATTCAGTTCTCTAAATTCAGATCCAGTTTTCAAATTCAGTTCTCTAAATTCAGATCCAGTTTTCAAATTCAGTTCTCTAAATTCAAATCCAGTTTTCAAATTCAGTTCTCTAAATTCAGATCCAGTTTTCAAATTCAGTTCTCTAAATTCAAATCCAGTTTTCAAATTCAGTTCTCTAAATTCAGATCCAGTTTTCAAATTCAGTTCTCTAAATTCAGATCCAGTTGACCACCCTCCTGAAGAGTTCCAACCCACAGCGCTATTAATGAGCAACCTAATGACATAGTTTCAAGTAGTCATTAGAAGGGTAACGTGACTGACTGGGTTAACACTGTGGCTAGCCTGCTGAGATAAAGCCTAGGCATTGGTTCTGTGACTTGGTTGGGCTGCTGTGCATTAGGCCTGATTTAGAACCCCATCAGGTATATTGGTGCCGTGATCTCTGAGTGTGAGGTCAAAGGGGGGGGGGGGGGGGGGGGGGGAATGTGACCGAGGTGGTTCGACGAGTAACCTTGCTGGAGAATTGCAGACTTGTTTTTAGCTTCCTGAACTCTTTAGCTCAGTGGGCTAGCACAGCCTTGTGACATGCAGTTGGCCTGGTTCCAACCCAGTCAGGCACAAGAACACGGTTACATAGGGAGTGGAAAGGTTGTCCTTGGGAGGGTTATGACAAGGCTATTCAACCTCTATTCTTATGAAGGCCACATTATTGTGACACTTCCTTTTAATTAACGTGTCCTGCTCAGACTGTGATCATCATTAGAAGGAAGGTCCATGTTACAGAGAATGAGGTCACAATAGCTTATAGCCAAAATGGTTCAAACGCTACAATTGTATTTAATTTGAATTCTATACTTTTTCCATTTGTATTAGGATATTGAATTTAAATGTAATATTAAAAAAAATAAAAAATATTGCACAAATTGAATCGTTGAATTCATAAATTGAACTTGTATTTCATGATTTGAAACTGAATTGAATGAATATTACATTCAGTTGTAAAAATTTAATTTTTAACTCATTTGAACGTTCAAATTCAATATCGCTCCTACCATAAACCAAATCTCCCTGATCTAACTAGTCAATACCAACTCTAACGGGACTCCTCAGAGATGCCTGATGGAAATATGTCTTCGTAGCGGGTTTTTTTTTTGTGGTATTTTTTGTCTCAGGCAGGTTTCTATCTGTCTGGAGTTAAGGACCCCACGGTGATATCGTTGTTTTCCCTGCACATGACAAGTTCCCTTGGCTGTTGAACAGGTGTAATGCAGATACTCTCCATAGATGTATGAGACACTTCCTCTGTTCAGTAGAGCTAAACCAATTCTTCAATGACTCCCAATCAAAAGTAAACATCTATATTTTGCGGGTTGGTTTTTTGTTGTTGCGGTTGTTTGTTTATTAAGCTTATCTTTCTGTGACTCTGGTTTGACGTGGGGGTTTTTTTTTGCATCACTTCTGGAGTTTTCCATGACGTGGAAGTGCAGACAGCTTGTTTTCTCCAGTAAAGACGAGCGGTAAGGGATGTGAGAGCCGAAAGCTTTGAAAGTGAAATTGCCCCGGCTATTTTCTGCCTTGAAAGGTTTTTCCTTTTTCAACTTCACAACTTGAAAGGACTTTTTCTTGTTTTCTAAGATTCCATCTCATCTTATGGAATATTTTGTCTGTCTTTTCCGTTTCAATGGAGGGTCATATACCTTCATGTCCTTTCATGCTGCACGGTTGTTTTTGGCATGGTACCGTAAGATTTATTTTGTAGCCTATTTGAGTAAATGGGACAAATTGTGACCGGCCGCCTTGATTCGGTCTTACGTAGCTAAATTTGAAATTGTGTTTTTAAATTATAATTTTTTTTACATTGAATAAAAGCAGAGACTCAGAGCTACAACATGGTATATTATACACTGCAGTTGAGGAACAATGGGAAAGTCATTCTGCTTTGAAAGTTGATAAATTTGTAACTCCACTTTTGAGAAAATTACCTGTAAAATATTTTGGTTCACCTACTGGAGAGATCTTCTTTGTCTCCACCCCCATTCAGCATCGTTCACACCCTCTTAAGCCTTAGCCCCGCCCATTCAGCTTCGTTCACACCCTCTTAAGCCTTAGCCCCACCCATTCAGCATCGTTCACACCCTCTTAAGCCTTAGCCCCACCCATTCAGCATCGTTCACACCCTCTTAAGCCTTAGCCCCACCCATTCAGCATCGTTCACACCCTTTTAAGCCTTAGCCCCACCCATTCAGCATCGTTCACATCCTCTTAAGCCTTAGCCCCACCCATTCAGCATCGTTCACACCCTCTTAAGCCTTATCCCCACCCATTCAGCATCGTTCACACCCTCTTAAGCCTTAGCCCCACCCATTCAGCATCGTTCACACCCTCTTAAGCCTTAGCCCCGCCCATTCAGCTTCGTTCACACCCTCTTAAGCCTTAGCCCCGCCCATCTCTTTAAGGATTCACGTGCCAGGTCGTGTGCTAAACAGTGAGTAGTGTAGTAAAGATTTAGACTAAACGTGGTAAATGTAGTAGCCTACAGTAAGGAAATCTTCCAGGTAAACAGAACGTGTCCAGATAATTAAACATATATATATATATATACATTAGATGACGCTGACCCAGACACACTTGTCTAAACTGATGGGTCACCTGAAAGAAATGCTATAACCCCCAAACCACATCTTGCTCAGTGGATGGGTCTCTACAGAAGGCGGAAACTGTACAGCCAAATGGTTTACTTGCATAGAAGCAATATCAGAAATAGATCGTGTCAATATTAATAAAATAATATACAGTATGAACAAAACACTCAGGGGTTAAGTGGCTGAGCAGCAGTCCATTATAGTGTATAGAGAGCAGAGGTATTGAGGTAAAACCATTGATAGAGTGCAGTATGTTAAGGAAATATATTGAGGTAAAACCATTGGTAGTGTGCAGTATGTTAAGGAAAGATATTGAGGTAAAACCATTGGTAGCGTACAGTATGTTGAGGAAAGACCATTGGTAGTGTGCAGTATGTTGAGGAAAGACCATTGGTAGTGTACAGTATGTTGAGGAAAGACCATTGGTAGTGTACAGTATGTTAAGGAAATATATTGAGGTAAAACCATTGGTAGTGTGCAGTATGTTGAGGAAAGACCATTGGTAGTGTACAGTATGTTAAGGAAATATATTGAGGAAAGACCATTGGTAGTGTGCAGTATGTTGAGGAAAGACCATTGGTAGTGTACAGTATGTTGAGGAAAGACCATTGGTAGTGTGCAGTATGTTAAGGAAATATATTGAGGTAAAACCATTGGTAGTGTGCAGTATGTTGAGGAAAGACCATTTATAGTGTACAGTATGTTGAGGAAAGATATTGAGGTAAAACCATTGGTAGTGTACAGTATGTTGAGGAAAGACCATTGGTAGTGTACAGTATGTTAAGGAAATATATTGAGGTAAAACCATTGGTAGTGTGCAGTATGTTGAGGAAAGACCATTGGTAGTGTACAGTATGTTAAGGAAATATATTGAGGAAAGACCATTGGTAGTGTGCAGTATGTTGAGGAAAGACCATTGGTAGTGTACAGTATGTTGAGGAAAGACCATTGGTAGTGTGCAGTATGTTAAGGAAATATATTGAGGTAAAACCATTGGTAGTGTGCAGTATGTTGAGGAAAGACCATTTATAGTGTACAGTATGTTGAGGAAAGATATTGAGGTAAAACCATTGGTAGTGTACAGTATGTTGAGGAAAGACCATTGGTAGTGTACAGTATGTTAAGGAAATATATTGAGGTAAAACCATTGGTAGTGTGCAGTATGTTGAGGAAAGACCATTGGTAGTGTACAGTATGTTAAGGAAATATATTGAGGAAAGACCATTGGTAGCGTACAGTATGTTGAGGAAAGATATTGAGGTAAAACCGGGTACAAGACTGGAAGGCTCTGCCACTAATTCACCACAGTTGTGAAATAGAGCCCGAAGCCGACAGGATACTCCATCTAATCTTACTTATTAATACGACCAGCGGTATGAAATAGAGCCCGAAGCCGACAGGATACTCCATCTAATCTTACTTATTAATACGACCAGTGTTGTGAAATAGAGCCCGAAGCCGACAGGATACTCCATCTAATCTTATTTATTAATACGACCAGTGGTATGAAATAGAGCCCGAAGCCGACAGGATACTCCATCTAATCTTACTTATTAATACGACCAGTGGTATGAAATAGAGCCCGAAGCCGACAGGATACTCCATCTAATCTTACTTATTAATATGACCAGCGGTATGAAATAGAGCCCGAAGCCGACAGGATACTCCATCTAATCTTACTTATTAATACGACCAGTGGTATGAAATAGAGCCCGAAGCCGACAGGATACTCCATCTAATCTTAATTATTAATACGACCAGCGGTATGAAATAGAGCCCGAAGCCGACAGGATACTCCATCTAATCTTACTTATTAATACGACCAGTGTTGTGAAATAGAGCCCGAAGCCGACAGGATACTCCATCTAATCTTACTTATTAATACGACCAGTGGTATGAAATAGAGCCCGAAGCCGACAGGATACTCCATCTAATCTTACTTATTAATACGACCAGCGGTATGAAATAGAGCCCGAAGCCGACAGGATACTCCATCTAATCTTACTTATTAATACGACCAGCGGTATGAAATAGAGCCCGAAGCCGACAGGATACTCCATCTAATCTTACTTATTAATACGACCAGTGGTATGAAATAGAGCCCGAAGCCGACAGGATACTCCATCTAATCTTACTTATTAATACGACCAGCGGTATGAAATAGAGCCCGAAGCCGACAGGATACTCCATCTAATCTTACTTATTAATACGACCAGTGGTATGACATAGAGCCCGAAGCCGACAGGATACTCCATCTAATCTTACTTATTAATACGACCAGTGGTATGAAATAGAGCCCGAAGCCGACAGGATACTCCATCTAATCTTACTTATTAATACGACCAGCGGTGTGAAATAGAGCCTGAAGCCGACAGGATACTCCATCTAATCTTACTTATTAATACGACCAGTGTTGTGAAATAGAGCCCGAAGCCGACAGGATACTCCATCTAATCTTACTTATTAATACGACCAGTGTTGTGAAATAGAGCCCGAAGCCGACAGGATACTCCATCTAATCTTACTTATTAATACGACCAGCGGTATGAAATAGAGCCCGAAGCCGACAGGATACTCCATCTAATCTTACTTATTAATACGACCAGTGTTGTGAAATAGAGCCCGAAGCCGACAGGATACTCCATCTAATCTTACTTATTAATACGACCAGTGGTATGAAATAGAGCCCGAAGCCGACAGGATACTCCATCTAATCTTACTTATTAATAGGACCAGCGGTATGAAATAGAGCCCGAAGCCGACAGGATACTCCATCTAATCTTATATATTAATACGACCAGTGTTGTGAAATAGAGCCCGAAGCCGACAGGATACTCCATCTAATCTTATTTATTAATACGACCAGTGTTGTGAAATAGAGCCCGAAGCCGACAGGATACTCCATCTAATCTTACTTATTAATACGACCAGTGTTGTGAAATAGTGCCAGAAGCCGACAGGATACTCCATCTAATCTTACTTATTAATACGACCAGCGGTATGAAATAGAGCCCGAAGCCGACAGGATACTCCATCTAATCTTACTTATTAATACGACCAGTGTTGTGAAATAGAGCCCGAAGCCGACAGGATACTCCATCTAATCTTACTTATTAATACGACCAGTGGTATGAAATAGACCCCGAAGCCGACAGGATACTCCATCTAATCTTACTTATTAATAGGACCAGCGGTATGAAATAGAGCCCGAAGCCGACAGGATACTCCATCTAATCTTATTTATTAATAGGACCAGTGGTATGAAATAGAGCCCGAAGCCGACAGGATACTCCCATCTAATCTTACTTATTAATACGACCAGCGGTATGAAATAGAGCCCGAAGCCGACAGGATACTCCATCTAATCTTACTTATTAATACGACCAGTGTTGTGAAATAGAGCCTGAAGCCGACAGGATACTCCATCTAATCTTACTTATTAATACAACCAGCGGTATGAAATAGAGCCCGAAGCCGACAGGATACTCCATCTAATCTTACTTATTAATACGACCAGTGGTATGAAATAGAGCCCGAAGCCGACAGGATACTCCATCTAATCTTACTTATTAATACGACCAGTGGTATGAAATAGACCCCGAAGCCGACAGGATACTCCATCTAATCTTACTTATTAATATGACCAGTGTTGTGAAATAGAGCCTGAAGCCGACAGGATACTCCATCTAATCTTACTTATTAATACGACCAGTGTTGTGAAATAGAGCCTGAAGCCGACAGGATACTCCATCTAATCTTACTTATTAATACGACCAGTGGTATGAAATAGAGCCCGAAGCCGACAGGATACTCCATCTAATCTTACTTATTAATATGACCAGTGGTATGAAATAGAGCCCGAAGCCGACAGGATACTCCATCTAATCTTACTTATTAATACGACCAGCGGTATGAAATAGAGCCCGAAGCCGACAGGATACTCCATCTAATCTTACTTATTAATACGACCAGCGGTGTGAAATAGAGCCCGAAGCCGACAGGATACTCCATCTAATCTTACTTATTAATACGACCAGTGGTGTGAAATAGAGCCCGAAGCCGACAGGATACTCCATCTAATCTTACTTATTAATACGACCAGTGTTGTGAAATAGAGCCCGAAGCCGACAGGATACTCCATCTAATCTTACTTATTAATACGACCAGTGTTGTGAAATAGAGCCCGAAGCCGACAGGATACTCCATCTAATCTTACTTATTAATACGACCAGCGGTATGAAATAGAGCCCGAAGCCGACAGGATACTCCATCTAAT